>NW_024044855.1:1032643-1207264 GCF_015852505.1 Tachyglossus aculeatus | reverse complement strand
ACATTTATTGAGCACTTATGGCGTGCAAAGTCCTGTATTAAGCACGTGATAGAGTATATATAACAATATACAGATGCCTTCCCTGCCTGCAACAAGTTTACATTCTAGACGGGGAGACAAACATTAGTTCAAATAAATAAATTATGGCTATGTTCATAAGTGCTGTATGACCCTCTCCTTTGCACTGCCCCCCCCCAACAGCCTGCAGTCCACTCCTTTCCTCTTCTTTCCTGGGTTCCCCACTTCCCTCAGTCCTTGCCCTGATGAATCAATAATCATAATGGTTGAGCACTTACTGTGTGCACAGCATAGTGCCTAGTAAGATGGGAGATGAAAGTACAACAGGGTGGGTAATCAATCAGTCCGTCAGTCCATCATGTGATTACCCACTCTTATTGAGTGCTTACTCTGTGCAGAACACTGTAAAAATAATAATTATAATAATGATAATGGTATTTGTTAAGCCCTTACTATGTGCCAAACACTGTTCTAAGCACTGGAGAAGTTATAAAGTAATCAAGATGTCCCACGTGGGGCTCACAGACTTAATCCCCATTTTACAGATGCAATAACAGAGAAGTTAAATGGTTTACCCAAGGTCATACAGCAGATCAGTAGTGGAGCTGGGCTTAAAACCCATGACCTTCTGACACCTAGGCCCGTGCTCTAGCCGCTCCACCATAAGTGCTTGGAGAGAACAATATAACAGTGTAACAGACACATTCACTGTCCACAAAGAACTTGTAGTTTAGAGGGGGAGTCAGACATTAATATAAATAAATAAATTACAGATATTTACATAAGTGCTGTGGAGCTGGGAGGAGGGATGAACAAGGGAGCAAGTCAGGGTGACACAGAAGGAACTAGGAGAAGAGGAAAGGAGGGCTTAGTCAGGAAAGGCCTTTTGGAGATGGGTCTTCAAAACGACTTTGAAGTAGGGAGAGTCATTGTCTGTCGGATATGAGGAGGGAGGGCATTCCAGGCCAGAAGCAGGATGTGGGCTAGGAGCCGGAGGCAAGATAAATGAGACTGAAGTACATTTAGAAGGTTGGAAGCAAGAGGAGCGAAGTGTGTGGGCTGGGTTGTAGTAGGACAGAAGCGAGGTGAGGAAGGAGGGGGCAAGGTGATTGCGTTTTTTAAAGCCAATGGTAAGGAGTTTCTCTTGGATGCAGATGTGAATGGGCAACCACTGGAGATTGTTGAGGAGAGGGGAAATGTGACCTGAATGTTATTGTAGAAAATGATCCGGGCAGCAGAGTGAAGTATGGACTGGAGTGGGGGGAGATAGGAGGCAGGGAGGTCAGCATGGAGGTTGATGCAGTAATCACAGTGGGATAGGATAAATGATTGTATTCACGTGGTAGCTATTTAGATGGAGAGGAAAGGGTGGATTTTAGCAGTGCTGTGAAGGTTGAACCAACAGGATTCAATGATGGATTGAATCGTTAGATTGAAAGAGAGAGAGGAATCAAGCATAATGCCAAGGTTATGGGCTTTTGAGACAGGATGGATGGTGGTGCCATCTACTGTGATGAGAAAGCCATGGAGAGGGCAGGGTTTTGGTGGGAAGATAAGGAGTTCTGTTTTAGATGTGTTAAGTTTGAGGTGACAGGTGGACATCCAAGTAGAGATGTCTTGAAGGCAGGAGAAAATGTGGGACTGCAAGAGAGAGAGAGATATCAGCGCTGGAGATGTAGGTTTGTGTATCATCTGCATAGAGGTGGTAGTTGAAGTCATGGGAGCAAATGAGTTCTCCAAAACAGTGAGTGTAGATGGTGAACACAAGGGGACCCAGAAGTGAACTTTGAGGAACACCCGCAGGTACGGGATGGGAGGCAGAGAAGGAACCCATGAAAGAGACCGAGAATGAGCCGCCAGAGAGATAGGAGTTGAACCAGGAGAGGATAGTGTCCATGAAGCCAAAGCTCGATAATGTTTCTAGGAGAAGAGGGTGGTTGACAGTGTTGAAGGCATCTGAGAGGTCGAGGAGGATTAGGATGGAGGAGAGAACGTTGGATTTGGAAAGAAGTGCTTGGGAGAGTGCTGTAAAACAATATAATGGACACATTCCCTGCTCACAATGCACTGGATGGGGAGTGTGATTTTAGGAGGGTTTTGAAAGCATGGAATGTGGTGGTCTGTTGCGTATCAGTCAATCAATCAATCAATGGTACTCATTGAGTGCTTACTGTGTGCAGAACACTGTACTAAGTGCTTGGGAGGAATAGAATACAATAGAGTTGGTAGATATGTATAAGAAAGGGGAAGGAGTTCCAGGCTAGAGGGAGGATGTGGGCAAAGGGCTTGTGTAAGTGGATAATAGTTTTAGTTGAATGCTTACTACATGCCAAGCACTGTACTAAGTGCTGGGGTAGATACACAATAATGAGGACCCACGAGGGTGAACAGTCTAAGTAGGAGGGAAGAGAGGCATTCAATCTCTATTTTGCAGATGAGGGAACTGAGGCACAGAAAAGTTAAGTGACTTGTCCAAGATCACACAGCAGACAAGTGGCAGAGCCAGGATTAGAAACCAAGTCATTTGACTCTGAGTCCCATGCTCTTTCCACTAACAACCAATCAATCAAATTTATTCATTGAACACTCCTGTGTGCAGAGCACTTGGGAGAATGAAGTATAACCGAGTTGGTAGACACATTCCCAGACTTCAGTGAGCTTAGTTAAGAGGTACAGACAGTCGTAACATAGGGTCATTATGTCTATGGCTGATTGGAATCAGGCGATCAGGAACTGGACAGGGGGCTGGGAGGGCAGCAGTTATAGGACAGGATTCCATGAACTCATCTCCCAGCAGAATTGAAATTATCCAGTCACTGTCAGGAACATGGCACCACTGCAGGTGGGAGGCACAGAGAAAGCACTGTTTCCCTTGTGTTACAAGAAGAAGCCAGGAGCAGGTGGGCCTCAACTCCAACCTTTGAGCCCCCTTAGACCCGGAAACATTGAGGACCTGGAACGTCAGGAGAGGAAGGGGCAGGGAGGCTACTTTCCTGGGAGTTAGTTAAGTGTGGAGAAAACTATCTTTCCTAAAGCTGTGGGAAAGATGCAGCGATTTTTCATAGTTCTCAGAAGTTCATACATCAGGGCCGAGAGACGCATATTCCTTGAGCACTTTGTCTCTGACCCCCACAGTATTTTCTCACACCCTTGGTAGATGTGGGCCCCATTACTTCAACTACATGATGTTACTGGAAGGATTAGGGAAGCAGTGCTGCCTTTTCCAACCAAACTGCTACCACATTAATCCAAGCACTTCTCCTATCTTGCCTTAATTACTGTATCAGCCTTCTCGCTGACCTCCCTACCTCCTGTCTCTCTCCACTGCAGGCCGTACTCCACTCTCCTGCCTGAATCATTTTACTAAAAAAAGTTCATTGGTTGCCCATCTACCTTGCACAACAAACTCCTTACCCATGGATATAAAACACTACTCAGTCTCTTGTGCCCCTTCTAGTTCACATTGCTGCTGTTCTTCCAGCCCGCTCACTTTGCTCCTCTAGTGCCAACCTACTTGCTGTACCTCATTCTAGTCTATCTCATCGCTGACCCCTCATCCACTTCCTGCCTCTGGCCTGGAAAGTGCCCCCCACCTCCAACCCGACCTTCATATCTGACAGATGATTACTCTTCCTACTGTCAAAGCCAAATTGAAAGCACGTTTCCTCCAAGAAGCCTTCCTTGACTAAGCCCTCATTTCCTCTTCTCCCACTCTCGTTTGCTTTTCACTTGGATTTGCTCCCTTTATTCACCCCTCCCTCAGTCCCACAGTACTTATATAAATGTAAATCAATCAGTGGTATTTATTGACCACTTACTATATACAGAACACTATTCTAAGTGCTTGGGAGAGTAGATTACCACAGAATTAGCAAAGGCATTTCCTGTCCATAATGACCTCTGTATCAAACAGAAACTCCTTTCCATCAGCTTTAGATAACTTGATCACCTTGGCCCCTCCTCCTTTACCTTGCTGCTCTCCTACTGTAACCCAGTCCGTGCACTGTGCTCCTCTAATGCCAACTTACTCAATGTACCTCGTTTTCATATAACTAGTCACTGACCACTTGTCCACGACTTCCTTCTGAACTGTATCTTTCTCCTCCTTCATCAATCAGTGGTATTAATGATAATAATGATAATAATAATAATAATAATATCATTCATTAAGTGCTTACTATGTGCAAGGCACTGTTCTAAGCGCTGGGGAGGTTACAAGGTGATCAGGTTGTCCCACGGGGGTCTCATAGTCTTAATCCCCATTTTTCAGATGAAGTAACTGAGGCACAGAATAGTTCAGTGGCTTGCCCAAAGTCACACAGCTGACAACTGACAGAGTTGGGATTTGAACCCATGACCTCTGACTCCAAACCCCGTGCTCTTTCCATTAAACCATGCTGCTTCTCGCTGCTTTACTGTGCTTTACTGCATGCAGAGTACTGTACTAAGTGCTTGGGAGAATTCAGTTTCACGGAGTTGATAGACATTTTCCCCTTCCACAACAGTTTATGGTTTCGAGGTGGAGACTATTTGCCAGACCACCACTCTCCCCACCTTCAAAGCTTTATTCAAATCACGTCTCCTCCAAGACGCCTTCTCTAAGGCCTCATTTCCCCTTCTCTCTCACCCTTCTGCATCATCTATGCACTTTGATCTATATCCTTTTATCATTATCAAGTGCCATCCAGTCATTTCTGAATCTTTGTGACTGTATGGATATATTTACTCCAGAACGTCCTGTCTTCTGCTATAATCAACCCCTTAGAATCGACAACTTTTATTTTTGTGGTAACTGTTTCATCAGCACATTTCATGACTGTTTCGAGGCTCTTCACAGCAAATCTTCCTAGCATTAATCTTTGGCATATTTCTTGTCTGCTAGGTCCTTTATTATAAATTATTGATACCAGGAGAGAAAAATTGTCAACTATTTCTAACTTCTTTCCATCTGCTATAAATGTGTTCAAACTTCCAGTTGTCATGATCCATGTTTTCTTGACATTTAAATGCAGGCCGATCTTTTTGCTCTGCTCCTTAACTTTTAATAATGAGCCCTTCAAATCTTCTTCATTTTTTTGCTAGCAGGGTAGTATCATCAGCATAACGAAAGTTGTTTGTATCCCTTCTTCCAATCTTGGCTCCCTATTCATCTCCATCCAATCCGGCTTCTCATTATGTATTTGGCATAAAGGATGAATAGATAAGGTGATAAGATATATCCTTGCCTTACCCTATTAGTAATGGGAAAACAATCAGTTTCTCCATATTCTGGCTTTATTGTAGACTCCTTTCCAACATACAGGTACTGCATTAATTAATTAATTCATTCAGTCATATTTATTAAGTGCTTACTTCGTGGAGAGCACTGTACGAAGTCCTTGGAAAAGTACAATTCAGCAACAAATAGAGACAATCCCTGCCTACAACGGGCTCACCGTCTAGGAGGAGGGAGACAAGCATCAAAACAAGTAAACAGGCATCAATATAAATAAATACAATTATAGATTTGCTTGCATCCACCTAGCGCTTAGTACAGTGCCTTGCACTTAGTAAGTGCTTAGAGAATACTATGATTATTATGATTATTACATATCATTAATATAAATACATAGAATTATAAATATGTACATATATATACAAGTGCTGTGGGGGGTAGAGCAAAGGGAGAGAGTTGTGGTGGTGCGGAGAGGAGGAGGAGCAGAGGAAAAGGGTGGCTTAGCCTGGGAAGGCATCCTGGAGGAGGTGAGCCTTCAGGAGGGCATTCCAGGCCAGAGGTAGGATGTCGGCCAGGGGTCAACAATGGGACAGGTGAGAATGAGGCACAGTGAGAGGTTTAGCACGAGAGGCATGGAGTGTGTGAGCTGGTATGTAGAAGGAGAGAAGGGAGCTGAGGTAGGAGGGGACAAGGTGATGGAGAGCTTTGAAGCCAATAGTTGGGAGTCTTTTCTTGATACGGAGGTTGATAGACAACCACTGGAGGTTTTTGAGGAGGGGGTGACATGCCCAGAAAATGATCCAGCATGCCCATTTTCCTTCATGTGCTCAAGAGCTTCTCATGATTCTTGTAGTCAAAGGTCTTATTATAATCAATAAAGCACATGTTGACTTCCTTTTGATATTCTCTTTTCCCTTCAATTATCCAACAGACATCAGCAATAATATCTCGTGTCCCTTGTCCTTTCTGGAATCTTGCTTGATCATCGGGCAATTGATGTTCCATGTAGGTCTCCATTCGCTGCCTTATAACCTAGCAATACCTAGGTGCCATGTAAGATAAAGGAAATTGTACAGTAATTGTTGCATTTAGTCTTATCTCCCTTCATCAGTATTGGAACATAAACTAATATTTTCCAATCAGATGACCACTGAGTGGTTAACCATACCTGTTAACATAATTTGGTAATCAATCAATCAATCAATCGTATTTATTGAGCGCTTACTATGTGCAGAGCACTGTACTAAGCGCTTGGGAAGTACAAATTGGCATCACATAGAGACAGTCCCTGCCCAACAGTGGGCTCACAGTCTAAAAGGGGGAGACAGAGAACAGAACCAAACATAGCAACAAAATAAAATAAGTAGGCTAGAAATGTACAAGTAAAATAAATAAATAAATAAATAAATAGAGTAATAAATATGTACAACCATATATACATATATACAGGTGCTGTGGGGAAGGGAAGGAGGTAAGATGGGGGGATGGAGAGGGGGACGAGGGGGACAGGAAAGAAGGGGCTCAGTCTGGGAAGGCCTCCTGGAGGAGGTGAGCTCTCAGCAGGGCCTTGAAGGGAGGAAGAGAGCTAGCTTGGCGGATGGGCAGAGGGAGGGCATTCCAGGCCCGGGGGATGACGTGGGCCGGGAGTCGATGGCGGGACAGGCGAGAGCGAGGTACAGTGAGGAGATTAGTGGTGGAGGAGCGGAGGGTGCGGGCTGGGCTGTAGAAGGAGAGAAGGGAGGTGAGGTAGGAGGGGGCGAGGTGATGGAGAGCCTTGAAGCCCAGGGTGAGGAGTTTCTGCCTGATGCGCAGATTGATCGGTAGCCATTGGAGGTTTTTGAGGAGGGGAGTAATATGTCCAGAGCGTTTCTGGACAAAGATAATCCGGGCAGCAGCATGAAGTATGGATTGAAGTGGAGAGAGACACGAGGATGGGAGATCAGAGAGAAGGCTAGTGCAGTAGTCCAGACGGGATAGGATGAGAGCTTGAATGAGCAGGGTAGCGGTTTGGATGGAGAGGAAAGGGCGGATCTTGGCAATGTTGCGGAGCTGAGACCGGCAGGTTTTGGTGACGGCTTGGATGTGAGGGGTGAATGAGAGAGCGGAGTCGAGGATGACACCAAGGTTGCGGGCTTGTGAGACGGGAAGGATGGTAGTGCCGTCAACAGAGATGGAAAAGTCAGGGAGAGGACAAGGTTTGGGAGGGAAGACAAGGAGCTCAGTCTTCGACATGTTGAGCTTTAGGTGGCGGGCGGACATCCAGATGGAGATGTCCCGAAGGCAGGAGGAGATGCGAGCCTGGAGGGAGGGGGAGAGAGCAGGGGCAGAGATGTAAATCTGGGTGTCATCAGCGTAGAGATGATAGTTGAAGCCGTGGGAGCGAATGAGGTCACCAAGGGAGTGAGTGTATATTGAGAACAGAAGGGGACCAATCACTGAACCTTGGGGAACCCCCACAGTAAGAGGATGGGAGGGGGAGGAGGAGCCTGCAAAAGAGACTGAGAAAGAACGACCGGAGAGATAAGAGGAGAACCAGGAGAGGACGGAGTCTGTGAAGCCAAGGTCAGATAACGTGTTGAGGAGAAGGGGGTGGTCCACAGTGTCAAAGGCAGCTGTGAGGTCGAGGAGGATTCGGACAGAGTATGAGCCGTTGGATTTGGCAAGCAGGAGGTCATTGGTGACCTTTGAGAGCGCAGTTTCCGTGGAATGAAGGGGACGGAAGCCAGACTGGAGGGGGTCGAGGAGAGAGTTGTTGTTGAGGAATTCTAGGCAGCGCGTGTAGACAACTCGTTCAAGGAGTTTGGAAAGGAATGGTAGGAGGGATATGGGACGATAACTAGAAGGTGAGGTGGGGTCAAGAGAGGGTTTTTTTAGGATGGGAGAGACATGGGCATGTTTGAAGGCAGAGGGGAAGGAACCAGTGGAGAGTGAGCGGTTGAAGATGGAAGTTAAGGAGGGGAGAAGGGATGGAGCGAGAGATTTCATAAGATGAGAGGGAATGGGGTCAGAAGCACAGGTGGCCAGGAGTAGCACTTGAGAGGAGGGAGGAGAGTTCCTCTGAGGATACCGCTGGGAAGGATGGGAGAGTAGCAGAGAGTGTTGAGAGCCGGGGGGTTGGAGAAAGGGGGGAAGAGACTTTGGGGAGGTCGGACCTGATGGATTTAATTTTGTTAATGAAGTAGGAGGCCAGATCGTTGGGGGTGAGGGAAGGAGGAGGGGGAGGAACCGGGGGCCTGAGAAGGGAGTTGAATGTACGGAAGAGCTGGCGGGGGTGATGGGCATGGGTGTCAATAAGGGAGGATAAATAGTTTTGTCTGGCAGAAGAGAGGGCTGAGTTAAGGCAGGAAAGGATAAACTTGAAGTGAACGAGGTTGGCATGGTGTTTAGACTTTCACCAGCAGCGTTCGGCAGCTCGAGCATAAGAGCGAAGGAGGCGGACAGTGGCAGTGATCCAGGGCTGTGGGTTAGTGGTGCGAGAACGGCGAAGGGAAAGGGGAGCGAGCGAGTCTAGCTGAGTAGAAAGGGTAGAGTTGAGAGCAGTAATCTGATCATCAAGACTGGGTAGAGAGGAGAGGGCGGCGAGGTGGGGTGTGAGGCGCTCCGAAAGATGGGTGGGGTCCAGAGAGCGGAGATCTCTGTGAGGGAATAATACGGATTTACAGGGGAAAGGAGTGTGAGTGAGGAGGCAGGTGAGAAGATTATGATCAGCGAGAGGGATCACAGAGTTGGTGAGGGTGGACACAGTGCAGCGGTAGGAGATGATGAGGTCGAGGGTATGACCAAGTTGGTGAGTGGGTGAGGGTGGGGTGGAGGAAGAGGTTAGCAGCGTCAAGGAGAGATAGAAGGCGGGCGGCAGAGGAGTCGTTAGGGATATCCATGTGGATATTGAAGTCTCCGAGGATCAGAGTGGGCATGGAGAAGGAGAGAAGGAATGTGAGGAAGGGGTCAAAGTCGTTAAAGAAGTTGGAAGTGGGGCCCGGAGGGCGGTAGATGACGGCTACAAGAATCTGGAGGGGGTGGTAGAGGCGAATAATGTGGGCTTCAAAGGAAGGGAAGGAAAGGGAAGGGGGAGGAGGGATAGTGCGAAAGCGACATTGGGGGGCGAGAAGGAAACCGACACCTCCTCCTTCTCCGGTGAGTCTGGGGGAGTGGGAGAAGAAGAGGCCTGCACTGCAGAGAGCGGCAGAAGAGACCGTGTCGTCCGGCGACAGCCATGTTTCAGTTAGGGCGAGGAGGAGTAGAGAACTGGAAAGGAAAAGGTCCAGGATGAAAGGGATCTTACTTAAAACGGAGCGGGGGTTCCAGAGGCCACACTTGGCATCAGCTGTCGAGGGTGGGGAGGGAGGGGGAAGGGTGCGAGGGGTGGGGAGGGTTTGGATATTTGGTAAGGATATTAACCGATTTCTCTCCAGTTGCCTGAAACACCTCAACAGGAAGTCTATCAAATCCATGTGTCTTTTTTTTTTTTTGGTAAGACAGTGAAAAGCTAATCTAACTTAGCTTTTCCCTGATAAGAGGCTCTAATTCATAAGGAACATTTTCAAGTACTTACTGTATATTGCTGTCCTGATATAGTTCCTTTGTGTATTACCTTCATATCTGTTTGATTTCATTGGCATCATTTATCATCAGTTCATCTTTGCTTTTGGCGAAGCCAATCCAAGGATGAAATATTCCCTTAATTTCCTTAAATCTTCTGAAATAGTGATCTTGTCCACCCACATTCATTACTGACTTCCATTTATTTAAAAATTCTGTAATAATGCTCCTGTTTGTCCTTCTCCTGGCAGAGCGCTGGGATTTTTGGCTCAGATCTTTAACCAGGTTCTTTTGTCCTCTGATTTTTGCTTCCTTCGCTTTTTTGGCTATTTCCACAGTTAGGTTCAACATCCATTTTGACTTCTTCTGCTCCCTAACCTTCTGCAATATTTTGTTGCTTTCTTCCTTGATGACAATTTTAATCTCCATCCACAGTTTCTCTGGTTCCGCAAATTGGTCCCTCACTGTACCTCATTCTCGCCTGTCCCGCCATCGACCCCCGGCCCACGTCCTCCCCCTGGCCTGGAATGCCCTCCCTCCGCACATCCGCCAAGCTAGCTCTCTTCCTCCCTTCAAAGCCCTACTGAGAGCTCAGCGCCTCGAAGAGGCCTTCGCAGACTGAGGCCCCTCTTTCCTCTCTCCCTCCCCATCAACCCTGCCCTACCTCCTTACCCTCCCCACAGCACCTGTATAAATGTTTGTACGGATTTATTACTCTATTTATTTTACTTGTACATATTTACTATTCTATCTATATTGTTAATGATGTGTATCTAGCGTTACTTCTATTTAATCTGATGACTTGACACCTGTCTAAATGTTTTGTTTTGTTGTCTGTCTCCCCCTTCTAGACTGTGAGCCCATTGTTGGGTAGGGACTGTCTCTATATGTTGCCAACTTGTACTTCCCAAACGCTTAGTACAGTGCTCTGCACATAGTAAGCGCTCAATAAATACGATTGAATGAATGAATGAATGTTTCCTTCCCTTTGGGAGTAAGCATCTCAAATTGATTTTTTACACGATTCTTAAATGCAAGGGGAATATTCTTCAGGTCATTTTTGGGCAGCTGTAAGGCATGGTTGATATTTCTAAGCTTTAGCCTGAGTTTACACATTAAAAGGTCTTGATCTGTTTCACAATCAGTTCCAGGCCATGTTTTTGCTGCCAAAGTACAACTCCTCCATTTCTTTCTACAAATAAAATAACCTATTTGATTTCTATATAGTCCATGTGTACAGTCATCATTTAGGTTGGTTAAAGAAGGCGTTTGCAATTAAGAAGTCATTTGATTTACAGATATCAATCGGTCTCCGGCTTGATTCTAATTTCCAAGGCCATACTTTCCAACAACCTTCATTTCCATTCCATTACCAACTTCTACATTCCAGTCCTCAGCGATAATCAACACACCTTGCTTGCAGCTTTAATCAATCTTTCTCTGCACTTCATTCATTCATTCATTCAATCGTATTTATTGAGCGCTTACTGTGTGCAGAGCACTGTACTAAGCGCTTGGGAAGTACACGCTGGCAACGCATAAATTCAGTCCCTACCCAACAACGGGTTCACAGTCTAGAAGGGAGAGACAGACAACAAAACAAAACATGTACACAGGTGTCAAAGTCGTCAGAACAAATAGAATTCAAGCTATATGCACATTATTAACAAAATAGAATAGTAAATACGTACAAGTAAAAATAAATAGAATAATAAATCTGTGTATATATATATATATATGTGTGTGTGTGTGTGTGCTGTGGGGAGGGGAAGGAGGTACGGTGGGGGGATGGTGAGGAGGAGAAGAAAAAGGGGGCTCAGTTAATTCCTGCATTTTCAGCTCTCCACCCTCTCTGCAACTTACTCACTGAACCTCATTCCATCTGGTACTGACATCCATCTCACACCAAAAAACTTCTCATGGTTCAGTTTCTCAGAAGAGTATACGGTGAACCAAACTTCCCTGCCTCTTCCTTGACAAAGCATCTCCCACCTCTCTTCCCCAAAAGCGACTGCCAACGCGGATATTAACTGTTGGTTGACTTCTTCATCCGAAGGAGACATTTAATGGCGGCAGAAAGTGCCCCAGCTTTTATGGACAGAGGACTGTCTTGCTGAACTCTTAAGACAGTGGCAAGAACCCTGAGGAAGCCAACTGTTGGAAGGCTCAGAAAGATACCCTTCTCCCTTCTGCACCTCTTCTCGTTGGTTCCCCAGTACCTAGTTGCCAGGGAGCTTCACACACTTCTCCCACTGGATTCAAGTTCTCCTTATCAGGTCATCAAGCTAATGACTTGGGAAACCCAGGAGGTATGCTATCTCAGTATAGAATGCAAACCATGGCTTGAGTTTATGAATAATTTAGAGTAGGCCTCTTTGTGGTGAGAGACTAAAATGAATTTTACATGAATAAAAACCGATAAACAAAATGAATTAAAAAGATAAGATAGATTAATTATTTCATCAAAAAACCTATCTATTTCTTCTTGCTTTGCATCTCTTGTTGGGGCATATACCTGAAATGTCAAATTGTATGCTTTTCCTCTGAATCTAACAGATATCAATTTGTTATTGACAGCATTCTATCCGATAACTGTCTTAGCAATTTTCTTTGTCACAATTTTCACTACATCGTTTCTTCTTTTTTTTTTTGGCATGAGCAGAGTGGTAAATGATATGCTCACTAGATGGGAAATGCCCAATACCAGTTCATTTCATTTCACTTATTTCTAGGATGTCGATCTTCCATTTTACCTTTGACTATTTACAGATTTCCCTGGTTCATACTATGTACATTCCATGTTCCAGTAATAAAGGTATCTTTACAGCTTTGGATACTCTTTCTCACATGGCAACATCAGCAACCAGAAGTCCGAAGGCTTTGTTAAAGCCACATCATAAACAGTCATGGTACCCTGACACGTTGTCTGCTCATCCCCAGTAGTTTGTTGAGTGCCTTCCAAACGGAGGGGTCATCTTCCAGCTCTTTATCTGTAGTCATTCTGGTATGTGCATCCATAGAGTTTTCTTGGTAAAAATACAGTAGTGGTTTACCATGCATTCTTCCGTGCAGTGAAAACTAGAGTCTCTGCCATTGTCGTTGATCGACATTTTGATCACTTGATCGTCTGCCTTTGACCCAACCCTGCCATGGTAACCTAAGTACTTGATATTCACCCCAAAGCACTAATGTCTATATCCATAGTTTATTTACATCTATGTCTGTCCCCTCCTTAGACCTTAAGGTCATTGTGGACAGGGAACATGTCTACCTGCTCTAGGTACTGAACTCTCCTAAGTGCTTACTACAGTGCTCTGCACACAATAAGCATTCAGTACATAGCATCGAAGGATGAATAACTATTGTTTTGTCCCAAGTACTTAGTACAGTACTTTGCACACAATAAGCTCTCATTATACACCATCGATGGACTCCTCACTGTACAGTATTTTTCCAAGAAAAGTGTGTGTGTGTGTGTGTGTGTGTTTGTGTGCGTGTGTGTGTGCGCGCGTGCGTGTGTGTGTGTGTGTGTTTTAGGTTGGGGGGAAGGAATGGAAATGTGGTTACTGGTCATAATGGAATTTCCTCAGTCTCGCAGCAATTATATATATATATAATCTGTACTTTATTTATTTTTATTAATGTATGTCTCCCCCTCTAGGCTGTAAGCTCCTTGTGAGCAGGGAATATGTCTGTTATATTGTTATACTGTACTATCTCAAGCACTTAGTCCAGTGCTCTGCACAAAGCAAGCAGATGAAAACTGTGAATGAATAAATGAATGGAGTTAGAAAGATCTGAGTTCGAATCCCAGCTCCTCCATTTGCCTGCTGTGTGACCTTGGGCAAGTCACTTCACTATTCTAAAATGGGAATTAAAACTGTTAGCCCCATGTGGGTTAGGGACTGTGTCCAACCTGATTAGCTTGTATCTACCTCAGCACTTAGTATATACAGTGCTTGGTACATAGTAAGGGCTTAACAAATGCCACAAAAAGAACACTTAATACAGTGCCTGATATATAATAAGCACTAAAACATTCCATGTAAAACTTTTAGTACAGCACCTGGTACATAGTAATTTCTTAACAAACACCATAGAAAAAGTCATCATCAATGGCATTTATCAAATGTCTGCAGTGTGACAGGTATTGTACAAAATGCTTGATAGAGTCCAATCCAACAGAGTTGGTAGACGAGTTCCCTACCCACAATGAGCTGACAGGCCAGAGGAACTGGTTTTCAGTCCCTCTCACTCTCTTTCAAATTCCATTTTCCCCTCAGACCCTGTTGTGTCTTACCCACCATTCCTCACCCTGTCTCGTCCGAGATGGTCTCCAGAGATCTCATTCAGGGCATCTGCTTCCTCTACCAAACAACAGTGGGACTCGTTGGGAACGCCTTCCTCCTCACGGTCTTCCTGCTCCCCCAGCTCCATGAGTCCAACCCCACAGACCTACTCGTCATCCACCTGGCCTTGGTCCACACCATGATGCTCCTCACCAGGGTGGTCACGGTGATGGTATCAGCCCTGGGTCTGCGACAGCTCCAGACCGATGTTGGGTGTACGTTGTTCACAGTTGTGTACCGCACTACGCGTGGTGCCTCCAGGGGCACCCCAAGCCACCTGAGCGCGACCCAGGCCATCACCATCAGCCCCAACCACCCCTCTTGGGCTCCGGTCAAAGACTAGATGTCTAAGCGTATCTTCCCAGACTGCATCTCCATCTGGTTCGTCAACCTGCTTGTGGAAGCCAACCTCCTCGTGAAGATGGTTTCGTCCCACAACATAACCAGCAGAGAGAACAGTTTCCACGACAACTATTGCATGTTGTTCAGGATCAGCACGTCCATCAGCGCTCTGCTCCAGGGGTTGTTCCTGACACTTATGATGGTTCGCAACATCCTCTCCCTGGGGCTCACGGGAAGCTCCAGTGGATACATGGTCCTCCTCCTCCTCCATCACGGCTAGAGGGTCCAACATCTCCACGGCCACCACCTGACCCCCAGGACCTCGTCGGAGCCCCGGGCCACCCAAATCACCCTCCTCCTGGTGAGCTGCTTTGTGGCCTTTTACTCTGGAGACTTTGTCCTCTCCCTCTTCCTCGGGACAATGCTGAGAAACGATCCCTTCCTCTTGATCATTTCACAATTTGTGGCCAGTGGTTACCCCACCATCAGCCCCTTCGTGCTGCTCAACAGTCACGGCCAGGTCACCAAAACCCTGGGTTCCTTTTTAGGGAAAAAAGACCCCATCCCTTAAAAGTTTCCATTTCTGTGATGGAGAATTATCCCCTCCCTTGGGAAGTTTCAGCATGAAAGAGGAAATGAATGAAATATCCTGTCCAATTATTATCATAATAAGAATAATAATTAGGGTATTTGTTAAGCGCTTACTATATGCGAACAAGCAAATCAGATTGGAGACAGTCCCTGCCCCATGTGGGGCTCAAAGTCTCAATCCACATTTTACAGATGAGTTGACTGAGTCACAAAGAAATAAAGTTACTTGCCCAAGGTCACACAACAGACAAGTGGCAGAGCCAGGATTAAAACCCATGAACTTCTTACTCCCAAGCCCCTTAATATTAGAGGAACGGCATGGCCTAACGACCCGGGGCAAGGGCCTTAAACTTTCTGTGCCTCAGTTTCCTCATCTGTAAAATACGCCTCAATCCCTGTTCTCCCTCCTACTTAGATTGTGAGCTCTACTGGAGAAAGTCCAGGGCCAGGCATCAGGAGACAAGGGTTTTAATTTCAGCTCTGCCGTTAGCCAGCTCTGTGACCTCTGACAAGTCACACAACTTTCCTGGGCCTCAGTTTCCACAACTGTAAAATAGGGAGAGTTTGCTCTGTATCTACCTACCTCACAGGGACGTTAGGAGGAGAAGATGAGATCACGGATGCCTTTGGAAAAATTAAAAAGAAAAACCAGTACTCAATACCTAAAATGTACCTCTGGAACTGACATAACAGTGGCAAGCATCTCGAACGGGAAAAATAAGCTAATTAAATCAATTATGTTCTTTTGTTAACCGTGCAATGATCGCATCTCTGTATATGCACTGGGGGAAGTAATCGATTGTATTTATTGAGAGCTTACTGTGTGCAGAGCACTGTACTGAGCACTTGGGAGCCGACAACACAACAAATACATTCCCTGCCCACAGGGAGCTTATAGTCTAGAGAAGAATACACATACACTAAGTTTGGGACCTAACTCTGGACCTCCAGTCTTGTAATCTAGAGTGGGTGGAAAGACAAGAAAACAAGCAGCCAGGGAAAGAGAGATTTTAGTGGTGGCTGGCTCTACTTTCTGTAACCTGAAGCATGTGAGTGAGTTGGCCACTCCCCATCTCACTCTCCCTCTAAATCAGTCAATTGTATTTATTCAGTACTTACTGTGTGTGGAGCCCTGTATTAAGCACTTGGGAGAATACAACATAACAGAGTCGTAGACATGTTCCCGGCCCACAACAAGCTAACAGTCTAGATAGGGAGAAATGAATAGAAATAAATTACAGATACACACATAAGGCTTTGAAGTGGGGGAGAGCAATTATCTGTCTGATATGAGGAGGGAGAGTGTTTCAGGCCAGAGGTAGGATTTGGGCTAGATGTCGGTGTGAGATGGACAAACTCGAGGTACAGCGAGAAGGTGAGCATTAGAGGAATGAAGTGCTCAGGATGGGTTGTAGTAGGAAAGTAGTGAGGTGAGGTAAGAGGGGGTAAGGTGTTCGAGTTCTTTAAAGCCAATGGTGAGGAGTTTTTGTTTGATGCAGAGGTGGCTGGGCAACCATTGGAGTTTCTTAAGGACCATGGTCTGAAGGTTTCTGAAGACAAATGATCCGGGCAGCAGAGTGGAGAATGGACTGAGGGCAGGTAGGTCAGCAAGGAGGTTGATACAATAATCAAGGCGGGATGGGATATGTGCTTGTCTTAATGTAAAAGCAGTTTGGATGGAGAGGAAGGGGAGGATGTTAAGATGTTGTGAATATGGGACTGACAAGATTTAATGATGGCTTGAATATGTGGGTGGAACAATAGAGAGGAGTCAAGGATAATGCCAAGGTTATGGGATTATGAGATAGGAAGGATGGTGGTGCTGTCAGCAGTGAGCAGGAGGACAGGGTTTGGGTGGGAATATAAGAAGTTGAGTTTTAGCCATATTAAGCTTGAGGTTTTGGGAGGACATCCAAGTAGAGATGTCTTGAAGTCAGGAGGAAACGTGAGACTTCAGAGAGGGAGAGAAATAAGGGCTGGAGATGTAGATTTGGGTGTCATCAGCATAGAGGTGGTAGTTGAAACCATATGAGCGAATGAGTTCTCCAAGGGAGTGGGTGTAGATCGAGAATGGAAGGGGACCCAGACCTGAATCTTGAGGAACACCCACAGGAGGGGATGGGAGGCAGAGGAGGAGCCCACGAAAGAAACTGAGAATGAGTGATCAGAGAGATAGGAGGAGAAGCAGGAGAGGACAGTGTCAGTGAAGCCAAGTTTGGAGACTGTTTTCAGGAGAAGATGGTGGTCGACAGTGTCAAAAGCAGCTGGGAGGTTGAGGAGGATTAGGATGGAGTAGAGGCCATTGGATTTGGCAAGAAGGAGGTCATTGGTGACCTTTAAGAAGTGGTTTCTGTGG
Source organism: Tachyglossus aculeatus (assembly GCF_015852505.1). Lineage (NCBI taxonomy): Eukaryota > Metazoa > Chordata > Mammalia > Monotremata > Tachyglossidae > Tachyglossus > Tachyglossus aculeatus. The sequence goes on along the minus strand of NW_024044855.1, from coordinate 1,189,854 downwards.
AGTGAATGGGATGGAAGCCAGATTGGAGAGGGTCAAGGGGAGAATTGGAGGAGAGGAACCTGAGACAGTGGTTGGAGATAGCTCGCTCAAAGAGTTTGGAAAGGAATGTTGGGAGGGTGATGGGGCGATAACTGGATGGAACCATGGAGTCAAGGGAGGTTTTTCTTCTAGGATGGGGGAGATATGGACATGTTTGGAAGCAATGGGGAAGAGGCCATTGGAGAGTGAACAGTTAAAAATGGCAGGTAGGGAGGAAAGAAGGGAGGCCACACACTATTACTATTCTTATTTTCCATTGAACTAGCAGCAGGTCACTTAGCACAGTGTCTATACACAGTAGGTAATCAATAAAATTATCTGCACACCATTACACCCTGAATACTTCGCTCTGAACCTAGTAGGTAACTGGTTTCTACCCCAGTGCTTAGTAAAGTGCCTTGCACCAAGGGAGTAGCTACAAATATCATTACCCTTACTATTATTATCATTATTATTATTGATGATGATGATAGCAATAATAAAAATGATTTTATAGAGTACAACTCATATCTCTGTCATGTGCTATACACTGCTAAAGTGGGTCCTGTTCAGAGGAGTCATTCCCACTGCTCATCTGGAATAGCTACAGCCAATGTCCCCATGACATCTGTCTAGCATGTGAAAGTCAAGAGGTTGGAAAAGTCCTGATATAGACACAGGATAATAAGGTCAGACACAGTCCCTGTCTCACATGGAGCTCCCAGTCTAAGGGAGAGGGACAACAGATCAATCAATCAATCAATCGTATTTATTGAGCGCTTACTGTGTGCAGAGCACTGTACTAATCGCTTGATATTTAATGCCCATTTTACAGATGAGGAAACTGAGCACCAGAGAAGTGAAGCGATATGCCCAAATCTCCAGTCCTGATTTCGCTCCCTCTCTGCAGTCTCGCATTTCCTCCTGATTTCAAAACATCACTACTTGGATGTCCTCCTGTCACCTCAAACTTAGTACGTCTGAAACAGAACTTCTTATCTTCCCACCCAAACCCTGTCCTCCCCACGACTTTCCCATTACTGTAGATAACATCATTATCCTTTCTGTCTCACAAGCCCAATAACCTTGGCGTTATCCTTGAATCCTCTCTCTCGTTCAACCCACATATTCAATCTGTCACTAAATCCTCTAGGTTCCACCTTCACAATATCATTAAAATACACTCTTTCTTCTCCATCCAAACTGATACTATATTAATCCAAGTACTTATCCTATCCCGCCTTGATTACTGGATCAGCCTCCCTGCTTACCTCCCTGTCTCTATCTCTCTCCACTCCAGTCCAGACTTCACTCGGCTGCCCAGAACATTTTCCTACAAAAATGTTCAGGCCATGTTTATCCACTCCTTAGGAATCTCCGGTGGTTGCCCATTCACCTCCACATCCAATACAACCTCCTCATCATTAGCCTCAAAGGACTCAACCATCTTGACCACTCCTACCTCACTTGGCTACTCTCCTACTACAATCCGGCCCACACACCTTGCTCCTCTAATGTTAACCTTCTCAATGTACCTCGATCTCGTCTGTCTCACTGCTGACCTCTCGCCCAAGTCCTGCCTCTGGCCTGAAATGCTCTCCCTCCTCATATCCAAAAGACAATGACTCTCCCCTCTTTCAAAGCCTTACAGAAGGCTCATCTCCTTCTAGAGGCCTTCCCTGACTAAGCCTTCCTTTCCAACTCTCCTACTCCATTCTGTGTTGCACTGACTTGTTCCCTTCATTCATCCCCCCTCCTCGGCCCACAACACTTATGTATGTATCTGTAATTTATTTTATTAATGTCTGTCTCCCCTTCTAGATTATGTTTATTGTGGATAAGGAATGTGTCTGTTTACTGTTCTATTGTACTCTCCCAAGAGCTTAGTACAGTGCTCTGCACAAAGCAAGTGTTCAAAAACACGATTGAATGAATGAATGGAAGAAAAACAACACCTATTTGTAGTAATGGAGACCACACCTATCAAGACTGTGAGGAAACACTGTGGAGTCAGAGAGAAGTACTCAAGAAATATAAATCTCTCAGAGTTAATCTCTTAACTTGCAAGGACTCTGAAAGATTTCTATAACTTTCCCTATGCTTTAAGAGATAATATTTTCTCCACACTTATCTGATTCCCAGAAAATACCCATTTTGCAGAAAAGAAACTTCCCATTCCCTCCTTCCCCGGATGTTCCAGGTCTTTGATGCTTACCGTCAGAGCTGGGTCTAAGGGGGCCAAAGGCTGGAGTTAGGGCCCACCTGCTCCTGGCTTCTTCTTGTATCACAAGGGCACCGGTGTTTTCTCTTTGCCTCCCACCTTTCTCCAGCAGTGCCAGGTTCCTGACCGTGACAGAATACTTTCAGTTCTGCGGGGAGATGAGTTCATGGAATCCTGTCCTATAACTGAAGACCTGCCATCCCGGTTCCTGATCGCAAAGCCAGGTCAGCATTAGAAGCCTTTCTGGTAAATTCTTCCTTTAATTAGTGGTATTTGCTCATCAACCAATCGTATCTATTGAGCACTTACTGTGTGCAGAGCACTATTCTAAGCACTTGGGAGAGTACTGCATATATAATAATGTTGTGATATTTGTTAAGCATTTACTAGAAACTAAGCACCGGAGTAAGTACTGGCATAGACACAAGATAGGTTAGACACAGTCTTTCTTCCACATGGGGCTCAATCTAAATAAGAGGGAGAAGGATTTAATCCCAATTTTACAGATGAGGAAACAGGGGCACAGAGATAAGTGCCAGGCACTGTAGTAAGCACAGGGTCTGACAAAAGATAATCAGGTTGGCTCACAGTCTTAATACCCATTTTGCAGATAAGCTAACTGAGGCACAGAGAAGTTAAGTGAGTTGCCCAAGGTCACACAGCAGTCAAGTGGCAGAGGCGGGATTAGAACCCAGGCCTGTGCTCTATCCACTCAGCTATGCTGCTTGCCATGTGCTTGATTGCATTTGGTTGATTTTTAGTGCTTGGCACAGTGCTCTGTACAAAGTAAGCATTCAGTAACTACCATTGATTGATTCCAAGTGCTTAGCACAATGCTCTGCATACAGTAAGTGTTCAGTACATAGCACTGAGTGATTCCAAGCACATAGAGCACTTAGTGCAGTGCTCTGCACAGTAAGCATTCAGTAACTACCACTGATTCATTGACTGTTTCCAAATGCTTAGCACAGTGCTTTGCACACAGTAAGTTCTCAATAAATAGCACTGAGTGATCAGAGTTCTGTTTGGTGAGATCAGAAGGGACTATTTGGAGCACAGACTGATGACTGGGGGTCTGAACACAACATGGGGATAACTCGGATCTTTTCCAAATAGAGTAGGAGGGAAACCATCACTTTCTCCCTCCTGCCTGCGTCCCTTTTTCCCACATCCCAGATCCTAGGAAGATATGTTTGTATGTATTTACTACTCTATTTATTTTACTTGTACATAGTTATTCTATTTATTTTATTTTGTTAATATGTTTTGTTTTGTTGTCTGTATCCCCCTTCTAGACTGTGAGCCCGCTGTTGGGTAGGGACCGTCTCTATATGTTGCCAACTTGTACTTCCCAAGCGCTTAGTACAGTGCTCTGCACACAGTAAGCACTCAATAAATACGATTGAATGAATGAATGAATGAATGAATGAATCGGCCTCCCATTACCCCACGACCCTCCACACACTCCGCAGAACTACCAGGCTGAGCAGCCTGCAGTAGGGACAATTTGTGTCAACGACCCCTCCTGAAACCTACAGCCAGTTGGCTTTCAGCTGAGATTGTGGTGGAGAAGGGGCTGGGATCATTTTTCTGAAAAAAACGTTCAGTCCATGTCCTCCTATCCTCAAAAACCTCCAGTGGTTGCCCATCCACTTTCACTTCTCAAACAGAAACTCCTTACTATCAGCTTTTAAAGCATTCAATTTCCTTCCCCCTTCTATGTTAACTTGCTGCTTTCCCACTACAACCCAACTCACACACTTCTCTCCCCTAATACTGAACATTAACACTGTACCTCTTTTTCATAAATCAAGCCACTGACCCCATGCCATCACTATGTCTCCTGACCTCCTTATCTTCCCACCCAAACCCTGTCCTCCCCCTGACTTTCCCATCAGTGTAGTTGGTACCTCCATCCTTCCTGTCTCATAAGCCTGAAACCTTGGCGTTATCCTTGACTCCTCTCTTTCAACCCACATATTCAATCCATCACGAAATTCTGTTGGTCCCACCTTCATAACATCGCTAAAATCCACCCTTTCTGCTCCATTCAAACTGGAATCACATTCATTCAACCACTCATTCTATCCTGCCTGGATTACTGCATCAGCTTCCTTGCTGACCTCCCAGCATCCTGTCTCTTTCATCTCAAATCCATACTTCACTTTGCTGCCCAGATCATTTTTCTACAAAAACATTCTGAACATCTCATCCTGCTCCTCAAAACACTCAAAGGAAAACTCAAAGGAGGAGTTTTCCTTTGATACAGAGGTGGATGGGCAACCACTGGAGTTTTTTGGTTTCCTCATCATTGGCTTTAAAGCACTCCACCATCTTGCCCCCTTCTACTTCACCTCACTACTCTCCTTCTACAACCAAGCCACACATTTCATTCCTCTAGTGCTAACCTTCTCACTGTGCTGAGCTCTCTTCCATCTCACCACTGACCCCTCGCCAATGTCCTGCCTCTGGCCTGGAATGCCCTCCCTTCTCAAATTTGACAGACAATTACTTCCCCCCCTCCAACCCCTTCAAATCCTTATTGAAGTCACTTCTCCTCCAAGAGGCCTTCCCAGACTAGGCCACCCTTTCTTCTTCTCCCACCAGCTTCTGCAACCTCTTGACTTACTCCTCTTGTTCTTCCCCCACTCCCAGTCTCACAGCACTTATGTACTTATCTGTAATTTATTTGTGTGTTTTAATGTCTGTTTCCACCCTCTAGACAGTAAACTCGTTGTGGGCAGGGAATGTGTCTATTTATTTTTTTATTGTACTTTCCCAAGTGCTTTGTACAGTGTGCTCTGCACACAGTTAAAGGTCAGTAAGTACAATTGAATACCTGAATGAATGAATGAATGACTTTCCCCTGGCCTGGATCTCTTTTCCCCTTCATCAATCAACAATATTTATTGAGTGTTTAATTTGTGCAGCTCACAGTACAAAGTGCTTGGGAGAGAAAAATATAACCAATTTAGTAAACATGTTCCCTTCCTTCTCAGAGTCGCACCTGCAAAGTTTCCAGGACTCTACCAGTCTCGACTATGGGAGGGAGAGTCAGGCAGAGGCATACCCATTCCGTTCCTATCTTAGGCAGTAGCTAGCAAATGGAAGACAATCTACTACAAGTCAAAACTCACCTGTGCTGGGCAGCAGCGACATGGGAAAGAGTCGAGGGTGAAGACTCAGGTTTACTGCGTGGAAGGAGGCCATGGTAAACCACTTCCATATTTTTACCAAGAAATCTCTATGGATACACTACCAGAACGATTGAAGATGGAGGTGGGGCGTGCAGGGAGAGATGTGTCCATGGCGTCGCTATGGGTCAGAGATGACTCGACAGTATAAGACAAAACAAATATGTGCCCTGTCCACAGGAGCTTACGGTCTCAAGGGGGCATCTATCTGACAGCCCACCAACTCTCTTGACCATCAAAGCCTTATTCAAATAAAATCTCCTTCAAACGTTCTTCCCTGATTAGGCCCTCATTTCCCTTAATACCTCGCCCTTCTGCATCATATATCCACCTGGATCTGTACCCTAAGTACTTACTATTCACCCCACAGTACCTATCTCCATATCCATTATTTGTTTATATTAATCTCTATCCCCATTTCCAGACTGTGAGCTCCCTGTGGGCAGGGAACCTGTATACAGTACAGAACTCTCCTAAGTGCTTAGCTCTGCATGTAATAAGCACTCAATAAATACCATTAAGTATACTTCTTCATTGTACAGTGGCTTCCCAAGGAAAGGAGCTCTGTGTGTGTGTGTGTGTCTGTCCGTGTGTGTGTGTCTGTGTGTGTGTGTGTCTGTGTGTGTGTGTCTCTGTGTGTGTGTCTGTGTGTGTGTATGTGTGTGTGTGTGTGTGTGTCTGTGTCTGTGTCTGTGTCTGTGTTCCCTATTCCTATGGTCCATAAGTCTACTGGCCCCCGCGGAATTTCCTCCATATCCCATGCAGCAGAGAAGCCCTGATGTCCCATCTTTAGCCAAAATTTATTTGGTTTCCAGGACCCAAACCCCAGCACCCCCTCCAACGTTATTTTTTAAAATGGTATTTGTTAAGTGTTTACTATGTTTCAGGCACTGTTCTAAGAAGTCAGGACCCCCAGCATTCCCTTCCGTACTCAGTAAGCAAAACCCTAATCAGTGGTGTTTATTGAGTGTTTACTGTGTGCACAACACTGTAACAAGATAATCAGGTTCGGCACAGCCCATGTCCCTCATGGGGCTCACCGTTTTTATCCCCATTTTTCAGATGAGATAAGTGAGGTACGAAAAGTGTATTGACTGGCCCAACGTCACACAGAAGAAAAGTGGCAGAACTGAGATCCTCTGACTTCTGGACCCAGGCTCTATCCACTAATAATAATTATGGTATTTGTTAAGCACTTCATTCATTCATTCAATCATATTCATTGAGCGCTTACTGTGTGCAAAGCACTGTACTAAGCTCTTGGAAAGTACAGTTTGGCAACAAATAGAGACAATTCCTACCCAACAATGGGCTCACAGTCTAGAAGGGGGGAGACAGACAACAAAACAAGTAGACAAGCGCTTACTATGTGCCAGGCACTGTACTAAGTGCTGGGGTAGCTAAAGGCAAATCAGGTTGGACACAGTCCCTGTCATACTTGGGGCTCACAGTCTCAATCCTCATTTTACAGATGAGGTAACTGAGGCACAGAGATGTTGCCCAGGTTCACACAACAAAGTGGCAGAGCTGGGATTAGAACCCATGATCTTCTGACTTCTAGGACTGTTTCTATCCACTACACCATGCTGCTGCACTACTTCTCGATACACTGCCCAGTCCATTCCCATTAAGGGCAGGAGTAGGGACTGGGGAGGGGCACTGCTAAGATGGAGGTGTCAGCAGCTTCTCTAGTGGCAGAAAAATTCCTGATAGGAATTTCTTTCTTGCTTGGACTGATTGCTAAGGGGCCAACAGCCACGAAGCAGGAAAGTAGGGAAGATTCCTGTAGGGAATCCTGTATGGAGAGAGACTGCTTGGGATTGGGGGGTGGGGACAGATCTGTCTACCCCTGTGATGTCATGCTTTGGTACCTCTGGGAATCATACACCTGAAAGTCAGAGGCAACATGGCCTAGTGGAAAGAGCCCGGGCCTGGGAGTAAAGAAGGACGTGTATTCTAATCCCAGCTCTGCCACTTGTCTGCTGTGTGACCTCGGTCAAATCACTTGACTGTGTCTCAGGTACCTCATCTGGGAAGCAGCATGACTTAGTGGAGAGAACACAGGTTTGAGAGAAGGATCTAAGTTCTAATTCCTGCTCCACCACTTGTCTGCTGGGTGACCTTGGACAAGTCACTTCACTTCTCCAAGGTCTGTTCCTGCATCAGTAACATGGGGATTAAAGTTGTGAGCCCCAAGTGGGACAGGGACTGCATCCAGCCCGATTTGCCTGTATCTATCCCAGCAATGATTACCATAGCTGGGATATAGTAAGCACTTGGGAAATACCTTTAAGAAAAACCACTTAGTACAGTACCTGACACATTGTAAGTGCTTAAATACCATTAAAAAATGTCATTTATCCAGTGCTTACAGTGTGCAGAGCATTGAATTAAATGTTCGGGAGAGCCCAGTCCAACAGAGCTGGTAGAACCGTTCTCTGCCCAAAACGAGCTGACAATCCAGAGAAACTCTTGTCCAGTTTTCCCCACAAACTTCAATTTTTCCCTCAAACTCTGTTGAAAGAAATCCTTCCCAGCTCTCCATTATACTCCTCACCTGGGTGGTCACGAAATGGTGTCAGCCCTCGGTCTGCAGCAGCTCTAGACCAACGTCGGGTGTAAGCTGTTGACCTTTGGGTATTGTGCTATGCATGGAGCCTCCATGGGCACCACGAGCCTCCTGAGCGTGTTCCAGGCTTTCACCATCGGCCCCGGCTACCTCTCCGGGACCCGGCTGGAAGCCCAGTTGTCCAAGTGAGTCTTACTGGCCTGGTATCGCCATCTGGTTCATCAACCTGTTGGTGGAACTCAATCTCTTTGTGAAGATCATTTCATCTCCCAACACGACCAGCAGAGAGAACAGGTTCCACGGCAACAACGGCGTTGCGTCCCGGATCAGCACATCAATCAGTGCTCTGCTCTAGGGGCTCTTCCTGACCCTCAAGGTGGTCCATGATGTCCTCTCCCTGGGGCTCATGGGATGCTCCAGTGGCTAACTGGTCCTCCTCTTTCTCTGCCACAGCCGGCGGGTCCGCCATCTCCACACCCACTGCCCAACCCTCAGGACTTCTCCAGAGACCCGGGCAACCGGCACCATCCTGCTTCTGGTGAGCTGCTTCGTCACCTTTTACTCTGTAGACTTTGTCCTTTCTTCCTTGGGACAACCCAGAGAAATTATCCCTTCCTCTTGGTCATTTCAAACTTTATGCTCAGTGGTTACCCAACTGTCAGTTCTTTTGTACTGCTCAACTGTAACCACCAGATGACCAAAACTCCTGGGTTCGTTTTTAAGGAAAAAAAGACCCCATACCATTACTGTGAAGAAGAATTATCCCCTCCCTTGGGAAGGGGCTTAAACCTTCTGTGTCTCAATGTACTCATCTGTAAAATGGAGATGCAATCCCTATTCTCCCTCCAACTTGGATTTCGAGCCCCACGTGGGACAAAGACCTTATCTGACCTGATTACCACAGCACATAGTACAGTGCTTGCCGAAGTGTTTAATCAGTCATATTTATTTAGACCTTACAATGAGCAGAGCACCATACTAGGCACTTGGTAGTGTACCATATAACAGGATTAGAAAACATATTTCCTTCCAATAAGAAACTTACAGTCTAGTGGGAAAATTAACAAATATTGCAATCATTAGTATTATTGTTCAATTATTTTTCAGTCAATCAATGGGAATTGTTGCATGCTTACTGTATGCAGTTTACTAAACACGTGGGAGAGTCCATTACAGCAGAATTGGTAGACAAATTCCCTGCCCGCAAGGAAGACTGATTGACTGAGTTAGCCCTGTCACTTTTCAAACCAATCAATCGTATTTACTGAGCACTTACTATGTTCAGAGCCCTGCACTAAGCACATGGGAGAGGACAACACAACAATATCACAGACACATTCCCTGCCCACAGTGAGCTTACAGTGTAGAGGGAATACACAGAACTCAGTGACAAATGGCTTTCCCTCCTGAACCCTCCAGCACTGGAGGAGAGTGGTCTCCCTTTCTTTCTCCCCTTACCCTCTCACTCCCCCTCCCAACCAGTCATTCCTCTTTATTGTGCGTTTTTACTGGGTGTGGAGCCCTGAACTAAGCACTTGGAAGGGTGCTCCCCCTTTCCCTCTCCCCCTGCTCACCGTGGGCAGGGAATATGTCTGTTTATTGTTGTATTGTACTCTCCCAAGCACTTAGTACAGTGTTCTACACACAGTAAGCACTCAATAAATATGACTGAATGAATACAATTGAATGAATAAATGAATGACGAGTACGGCACAACAGAGTTGCTTGACATGTTCTGTGCCCACAACAAGCTTAAAGGCTAGAGGGGGAGACAGAAAATAGATATAAACCAATTACAGATATGTATATAGGTGCTGTGGGGTTGAGAGGGAGGGTGGATTAATGGAGCAAATCCAGGTACAAGGGTGACACAGAAGGGAGAGGGAAAAGAGGAAGTGAGTGCTTAGACAAGGAAGGCGTCTTGGTGGAGATGTGCCTTCAATAAGACCATGAAGCTGGGGGAGAGTGATTGTCTAGTTAGATGTAAAGAGGAAGGGAGTTTCAGACCACAGGCAGGATATGGGCGAGAGGTTTGTGGCAAAATAGATGAGATCGAGGTACAGTGAGGATGATGCCATTAGAGGAGCGAAGTGTGCAGTCTGGGATGTAGAAAAGAAGCAGCAAGGGAAGGTGAGGGGGAGCAAGGTGATTGAGTGATTTAAAGCCGACAGTGAGGAAATTCTGTTTGATGAAGAGGTGGATGGGCAATGACCGGAGGTTTTGAGGAGTGGGGGAACATCAACTGAATGGTTGTATAGAAAAACGATCCGGGAAGCAGAAAGAAGTGTGGACTGAAGTACGGGGAGACAGGAGGCAGGGAGGTCAGCGTAGATGTCGATGCAGTAATCAGTGTGAAAAGACTCAGTGCTCCTCCTTCTCATTCTCCCCTTCTCCCCCTCCCTCACCCAACCTCCTTCCTTCTCCCTCTTCCCCTCTCCCTTGTCTTGTTACCTATTTCTGCTTTTACCTTAACCAGGAAAAGGTAACCAGAGCCTGGAGGGGAGATCTTTGGCTGCCTCTCTCAAGACAGCAGAGTCAGAACTCGTCCAGGCAGGGGAATCAGGAAAAGCTGAATAGACTGCTTTCTGAAAGAGCTGCACGTGGAGAGAACAGGGGTCAGATGACTCTGGCTGCCACTGGAACTGGTCAAAGGTGGTGGAAGCTCATGCTAATCAAGATAATCCACAAAATGGCCCCATAAAGCTGAGAAAGGGATTGAAACAGCAAATGAGCCTTTTTGTCAGCCACTGTAACACTCCTCACCCCCGTCCTCAGAAGATTCTTAGTCTTCTAATCACAAATTAGACTCCTTATCCATTAGAACACACAGTAAACAGCAACAATAGCTTGGTTTTTAATTTTATTTTTTTAAATAGTGTTTGTTAAGTGCTGGCTATGTTCCAGGCATTGAGCAGGTCTCTCTCCCATAAGGTGAGTGGAAAGACCGAGATTATGTCCTTCACTGGAAAGTATTCCTGGCACTTACTAGATTACCTCCCTTATCCATAATTCAATTCACTTCATAATGTATTTCCCATTACATTTTCAACCCCTTGAGGGCAGGGATAATGTCTATCGAATCTGTGGTACTCTCCCAAGTGCTTAGTATAGCACTCCACACAGAGTACGCTCTCAGTACACACCATCGGTGGATTGATTAATGTGATTTTTGGAAGGAATAATAATATAATCATGGTATTTGTTAAGGGCTTACTCTGTGCCAAGCACTGTACTAAAACCTGGGACAGATGCAAGTGAATCAGGTCTCACTTGGGACTCACAGTCTAAACAGGAGGGAGTACAGGTATTAAATCCCCACTTTGCAGATGAGAGAGCAGAGGCACAAACAAGTTGAGTTGAACGAGGTCACACACCCGACAAGTTACAGATCTGGGATTACCAGTCCTGTGCTCTATCCATTACAGCATCTGTGCTCATGCCCTCCCTCTTGCCTGGAACTTCCTCCCTCTTTATCAGTCAATCAATCGTAGGTATCCTTTCTCACCTACCCAGAACCTCGGCATTATCCTTGACACCTCACAATCAATCAATCAAACAATCATTTACATTTACTGAGAACTTACTGTGGGCAGAGCACTGTACTAAGTGATGGGAGAGTATACTATGACAATGCAACAGACGCATTCCCTGTCCACAACCATCTTACAGTCTACAGGGAATTTCCAGTCTCTCATTCAACCCACATATTCAATCTATCACTAAATCCTGTCAGTTCAACCTCTATAACAGCTAAAATCTGCCCTCCTCTCCATTCAAACTACAGCCATGTTAACCTAAGCACTTAGCCTTTCCTTCCTTGATTACTGGATCAATCTCCTCGCTGACCGCCCTGCCTCCTGCCTCTCCCCACTCCAGTCCATAGTTCACTCTGCTGCCCAGATCATTTTTCTATAGAAATGTTAAGGCCACATTCCCTTTCTTCAAGAACTCCCAGTGGCTGCCTAACCACTTCTGCATCGAGCAGAACCTCCTCACCATAGGCTTTAAAGCACTCAATCACCTTGCCTGTTTCTACCTTGCCTCACTGCTCTCTTACTTCAACTCAGCCTGCTCACACCACTCTAATACCAATTTACTGTACCTTAATCTCATCTATTTTGCTGCTGTTATTCTTCCTCTGGCTGTAACACCCTCCCTCTGCATATCTGACAGACAATAACTCTCCTCCACTTCAGAGCCTTATTGAAGGCACATCTCCTCCATGAGGCCTTACCTAAGGCCTCATTTCCTTTCACTCCCTTCTGCATCACACTGCCTTCCTGACTTTATGAATCAATCAATCAATCAACTGTATTTATTGAGTGCTTACTGTGTGCAGAACACTGTACTAAGCGCTTGGGAAGTACAAGTTGGCAACATATAGAGACAGTCCCTACCCAACAGTGGGCTCACAGTCTAGAAGGGGGAGACAGAGAACAAAACCAAACATATTTACAAAATAAAATAAATATAATAAATATGTACAAGTAAAATAAATAAATAAATGAATAGAGTAATAAATATGTACAAACATATATACATATATACAGGTGCTGTGGGGTAGGGAAGGAGGTAAGATGGGGGGATGGAGGAGGGGGCGAGGGGGATCCAAACTCCAACCCCATAGCACTCATGTCTACATCTATAATTCATTCATTAATATTAATGTCTGTTTCCCCCTCTAGATTGCAAGCTCGTTGTGGGTAGGGAACTTGTCCATTATACTGTTTTAGTGCACTTGCCCAAGTGCTTAGTACACATAAAGTGTTCAATAAATATGACTGACTGAGAGTGATCTAGATGTGCGATAATTCACTCTAGGTCACACTGTTGATATAAAGCTGTCAAATATCAGGCCCAATGTTGAATTTCCATTGGGTTTCCCATACAGTCTGACCATGCGGCCCTGGTCCGAAATGAATGGAAACCGGAACCTATTGATCCAGCCATTGGTACAGTCCAGAGAGGCAAAAACAGCAGCATGGAGCATTGAGCAGTGTTGCCTAGTGGATAGAATATGGGCCTGGGAGTCAGAGGAATCAGGTTCTAATTCCTGCTCCACCACTTGTCTGCTGCGTGATCCTGAACAAGTCACTTCACTTCTCCGTGCCACAGTGTTTTCATCTGTAAAATGAAGATTCAAAGTCTGTTCTCCCTCCTACTTAGAATGTGAGCCCCATATGGAACAGAGACTGTGTCTGACCTGATGAACTTGTATGTACCACAATCTTAGAGCAGTGAACTACACACAGTAAATATATATATAAATATAATATATATACAACTGTCAATAATATATATATATATATATGTGTGTGTGTGTGTGTGTCACTGTCACTATATGTCACAATCATATATCACTATATGAAGAACAGTGATATATATATATATACACAAATAAAATGATGGTACTAGTTGAGTGCTTACTATATGTAGTGATATATATGATTAGTGATATTGGTACACAAATATATATGTGTATATATATCATGATTTTCATAGTTAAATAAGACACCACTGACGGGGATAGATCCAATCTCAACAGGTTGGACACAGTCCATGTCCTATAAGGGGTTCACATTCTTAATTCCCATTTAACAGATGAGGTAACTCAGGCACAGAGAAGTTAAGTGGTTTGCCCAGGTCACACAGAAAATAATAATAATGATGGTATTTGTTAAGGACTTGCTATGTACTGAGTACTGTTCTAAGTGCTGGGGTAGATCCAAGGTATCAGGTTGTCCCACGTGGGGCTCACAGTCTTCATCCCCATTTTCCAGATGAGGTAACTGAGGCACAGAGAAGTTAAGTGACTTGCCCAAAGTCATACAACTAGCAAGCGGCGGAGCAGGGATAAGTACCCATAACCTCTGACTCCCAAGCCCGGGCTCTTTCCGCTAAACCACGGAGCAAGGATTAGAACCCAGGACCACTGACTCTCAGACCCGTTCTCTACTCACTTGTCCACGCAGTTTCTCTAAGAGGTCACGGGATTATTCAGCCTTGTTGACAAGGGAAAGAATTTCACAGTATCCTCTGGGCTTGAACTAGTCAGAGATGCATCTTCTCCCCACGCACCCCGTCCATGCAACCCCAACCAAAGCCATGCTCCTAACTTTGCTGAGCCAGAATTCCCAGAAGGAATGAAGGCAGTGATTATTCTAGGACTAGGAGCTCCCTCTGCTCAGGGGAAGGAACCGGGGCTGAAGGAGAGTGGGAGATGTGCTCAGAAACTAGGGACACCCACGTGGCCAGTAACAAGTAACAGTAACAAGTTACAGTAACAACCCAGTAACAAGTCCCAGGGATTCTTGCATCAAAACTCAGCCAACTTTTAATTATGCCTTCCAGTAATTGAACCCAGACCTCTCGCCTCCACCAATCAGGAGGAGGTGCGTAATCCCACAGCACAGAATTAACACAGTTGTCAAAGAAAACTAGAAACTGTAACCCCGAGGCCAGTCATTGGAAATGTAAAGTAGCTCCCTGAGCGGACATCATCACAGGTGCCAATTCTCAGATGGACCCTTGCCAAGCTGTGACAGCTAAAAGCAGCGTGGTCCAGTGGAAGGATTAGGGGCCTGGCAGTCAGAAGGACACAGGCTCTAATCTTAGCTCTATCACTTGTCTGCTGTGTGATGTTGGGCAGGTCACATAACTTCTCTGTGCCTCAGTTACCTCATCTTTAAAATGGGAATTAAGACTGGGAGGCTTATGTGGGACAGGGACCGTGGCCAACCTGATTAAGTTGTATCTACCCCAGCATGTAGTACAGTGCATTGCACTTAGCAAGCACCTAACAAATACCATTAATGATGATAATGATAATAATGATGATAAAAATTATATGGATTGCAACCTATAACTGTCCTAGGCAGTTCATTCCTAAAGGGGTTTCCATTCAGCAGACTCATTTCCATCGTTCACCTGGAATAGCTACAGCCAACATACCGACTGCACAGTAGTCGGGATGAGAACACGAAGAGAAGCAGTGTGGCATAATGGAGAGAGCACAGGCCTGGAAGTCAGAGGACATGGGTTCTAAACCTGACTCTGCCACAAAACTGCTGTGTCACCTTGAGCAAGTATCTTCACTTTTCTGGGCTGCAGTTCCTTCAACTGCAAAATTTGGAATGCATTTCCTGTTCTCCTCCATTCTTAGACTATTAAACCCACGTGGGGCAGGGAATGTGTTCAAGCTGATGATCAAGCTGCATATGCCCCAGGGCTTAGTACAGTGCTTGGCACCTAGTAGGTTCTTAAAAATACCGCCACAATTATTATTCTTAGGTTCTCTGACTCCCAGGCTTCTTCTCTTTCCACTAGGCTTCACTGATCGGTCCCCACCACTAGAGATTATCCAGAGACCACAAGGGCTTGTTGGCAAAGGGACACACAACTTGAGGACACTTCATGGCTTTGTGCTGGAAGAAGCATCTGACACTTTTTAGAGATGTGCTGTCACTGAGGTTACAGTGTCTTAGACTCCTTCTGGATGTTCTGCATATCATTCAATCCATGGTATTTATTGGGCACTTACTATGTGTAGAGTACTCTACTAAGCACTTGTGAGAGTCCAGTATAACAGATTTGATGGGCACATTCCCCACCCACAGTTAATCAATGGTGTTTATTGCTTATATTTAAGTCCACCTGTCTCCTTTCCTAAAGTCCCTCTAAACCCCACTGCATCCTTCAACAATCACCTCATCTCCCTTTTATGATTCCTGTCTAAACTGTTTAATCGCGCTGCCTACACTTCCTTTTCTCCATTTCTCTCCTCAACTCTCCACAATCCTGTGTCTGCCCTCTCTCTGCACTGAAAGAAACCGTTCTCACCCAGATCATCGGTGACTTCCTCTTCACCTAATGAAACAGCCTGCACTTCAATCTAATCCACCTTGACCACAAGCAGCCATTAACACTGCAGACCTCCTCCACCTTTCTCCTGGAAACAGTCACAGGAGAGTCTCTGACACGGTCCTCTTCCTGTTCCGAACTGGTCAGCAGCCTCTACTCCCTTCCCTGAACAATGGAAGCACTTCATACATAGCAGTGATGACTGATTAAACTGTGTGGTATGAGATGGAGATTTACCCTTCCTAGGACTATTCAGACCAATTTTGGCAAGTTTGTCTGTTTATTTTAATTTATTTCACGCCAGATTTTCTATCTTGCTGTTTATTCTCTTTTCTTTCTGCTTTGTTAGCATAACTAATCTTTTCTATCCTGTATTAATCACTTATTAATTATTATTAATGCTTGTGTTATTAATGATAAATTATATATTAATTATATAATTACATAATTAAATATAATCAATGGATAATAACCACGTAATTTATATATGAATTATCTTATATATTGTATTGTTATATGTTATAAATTATATAAATTGATAAACGTAATTATACAATTAATTATTTATTAGTTATTAATCCTTTCTATCTAACTATTCAGGTATAATACAGGTGTGTGTATGTGTGGGTGTGTGGGTGTGTGGGTGTGTGTGTGTGCGTATATAATGTATATGTCACTGTCATTATATGTCACTATTATACATCACTATATGAAGGGCAATTTTATACATCTAACTGCTGCATAACATATAAAATATAACACCTCCAAGATCCACCCTTTCCTCTCCATTCAAACCACTACTACATTAGTACAATTACTCATCCTATCCCGACTGGATTACTGTATCGGCATCCTTTCTTATCTCCCAACCTCCTGTCTCTCCCCACTTCAGTCTATACTTCACTCCACTGCCCGGATTATCTTTCTACAGAAACATTCTGGGAATGTCACCCCCCTCCTCAAAAGTCTCCAGTGGTTGACTATCAACCTTCACATGAAGAAAAAACTCCTCACTGTTGGCTTCGAAGCTCTCCATCAACTTGCCCCCTCCTACCTCACCTCATTTCTCTCCTTCTACAACCCAGCCCACACACTCCACTCCTCTGGTGCTAACCTTCTCACTGTGCCTCGTTCTCTCCTGTCCCACTATTGACCTCTGGCCTGGTGACTTGTACTTCCCAAGCGCTTAGTACAGTGCTCTGCACACAGTAAGCTCTCAATAAATACGATTGAATAAATGAACGCCTTCCCTCCTCAAATCCGCCAATCACTCTTCCCCCTTCAAAGCCCTAATGAAGGCTCACCTCCTCCAGGAGGCCTTCCCAGACTAAATTCCCCTTTTCCTCTGCTACCCCTCCCCTCTCCATCACCCCAACTCGCTCTCTTTGCTCTACCCCCCCCCCACCATGACACCTATGCATATATGTACAGATTTATATTTCTATTTATTTATATTCATGATATGAATACATCTATAATTCTATTTATTGATATTGATGTTATTGATGCCTGTTTACTTGCTTTGCGGCCTATCTCTCCGCTTCTAGACTATGAGCCCATTGTGGACAGGGATTGTCTCTGTTGCTGAATTACACTTTCCAAGTGCTTAATTCAGTGCTCTGTGCACATTCAATAAATACGATTTAATGAATGAATATACATATATATATATAGTATATGTCACTGTTACTACGTCATTATCTTATCACTATATAAAGGGAAATAATATATAGTAGTGATATGTATGATTAGTGATATATTTATCTCTCTCTTTATGTACATATAGATAGATGAGTACCTAACATTATCTTACATACTCAAATAAGACGAAACTGAAAGTGGGTTTTTTTAAGGAATTTTGTAAGTGCTTACTATATGCCAGGAACTGAACTAAGTGCTGAGGTAGATAAAAGCTCATCAGATGGGACACAGTCCATATCCCACATGAGGCTTACAGTTCAGTGACTTGCCCGAGGTTACACAGCAGACAAGTGGTAGAGCCAGGGTAAGAAACCCGGCTCTCTGACTCTCAGGCTGGTGCTCTCTCTACTAGGCCACGCTGCTTTTCAACAGAGTCATGGGACCAATCTGGCTTTTTGCCAAGAGAGAGAATTTTGGAGCATTCCTTTGGTGTTGACCTTGTCAGAGATGAATAGTCTTCCCACACACCCCTCTCCTACAAGTGGAACTGAGTTCTCCTCCCAACTCTGATGACCCAGAAACCCCAGAAGGGTTGAAACAGGGAATGAAAAATGCCCTAGCCAGGTGAACCCAGGTGCATATCCTGAGGACAGTGATTCTTCTAGGAATGAGAGTTAGCACTACTCAGGGGATTAGCGGGGTCTGAGGGTGGGAGGGAGAGGAGCCATTAGAACCCAGGGGCACCCACATTGTCCACATGACCACAACAAGGGGGACCCCCGCTTTAAGAGCCAGTTATTCTTTCATAAAGACTCGGCCAACTTTTAATTATGCCCCATAGTAGCTGAACCCAGACATTTATCCTCCACCAAACAGATGGAGCCACGAAATCCCACAGTACAGAATTAATGCCGTTGTCAAAGAAAAATAGAAACTGTAGCCCCGAGGCCAGTTATCAGAAATGGAAAGCATTTTCCTGAGCAGAGATCATCACCGGTGCCAATTATTCTGGATGCTTGCCAAACTCTGACAGTGAGAAGCATCTTGGCTTACTGGAAAGAGCCCAGACCTAGGAGTCAGAGGACCTGGGTTCTAATCCCTGCTCTGCCAGTTATCTATGGTGTGACCTTGGGTGAGTCGCTTCACTTCTCTTTGACTCAGTTACCTCATCTGTAAAATGGGGATGTCATACCCTAATACATTAATTCAAGCACTTATCCTATCCCACCTTGATTACTGATGGACTTCGTTGTCTCCTCTCTCTCATTCACCCCATATATGCAATCCATCACTAAATCCTGTCTGTTCCACCTTCACAACATCGCTAAAATCTGCCCTCTCCTCTCTATCCAAACTCCTACCTCTTAGGAGTTTTTAAGCACATATTCCATCTGGCCTTGATTACTGTATCAGCCTCCTTGTAGATATCCCTGGCTTCTGTCTCTTCCCACTCCAGTCCATAATTCACTCTGCTGCCCTGATCATATTTCCTCAGAAACATTCAGGCCATGTTTCCCCACTCCTCAAGAGTGGTTGCCCATCCACCTCCACATCCAACAGAAACTCCCTACTATGAGTTTTAAAGCACTCAGTCACCCTGCCCCCCCATCTCACCTCACTACTCTCCTACTGCAGCCCAGCCAGCACACTCCACCCCTCTCACATTCTCACTGTATCTCGATCTCATCTATCTTGCCACCGACCTCTCACGCATGTCCTGTATCTGGAGTGGAACGCCCCCCATCATCATATCTGACATAAAATGATTCTCCCTCTCTTCAAAGCTTTATTGAAGGCACGTCTCTTCCAAGAGGTCTTCCATGAATTAAACCCTCATTTCCTATCTTCTACTCCTTCTGCTCGGCCTGACTTGCTCCCTTTATTCATTTCCCCCTCCTAGCCCCATATCACTTATGTATATATCTGTAATTTATTTATTGACATCAATGCCTGTCTCCCTGTCTAGATCACAAGCTCTTTGTGG
Source organism: Tachyglossus aculeatus (assembly GCF_015852505.1). Taxonomy (NCBI): domain Eukaryota; kingdom Metazoa; phylum Chordata; class Mammalia; order Monotremata; family Tachyglossidae; genus Tachyglossus; species Tachyglossus aculeatus. The sequence goes on along the minus strand of NW_024044855.1, from coordinate 1,170,367 downwards.
GCAGAAAGTGTGTCTTTTACATTGTTCTACTGAACTCTCCCAAGAGTTTAGTACAATACTCGGAACATGGTAAACCCTCAAAAAATACCATCTACTGACTGGCTGACTGACTTCCTGTTCTCCCTCACCCTCAGATTGTGAGCTCCTTGTGGGATATGGACCATGTCCCACCTGATAAGCTTGGTTCTGTCCCAGAGCTTGGTAAAGTGCCTGGCAGCACTTGTTAGGAAGCACTTAACAAATATCATTCAAAAAAATCACTGGGAAGGCAACACTCTTGGGCTAACAGGGAGAGGTGAGAATGGGATGGGAACAGAAAAGATAGATCCATAGATGAGGTGTGCTGAGAAAAGTCTAAGAGCACAATGAGTTCGGGAATCTGGATCTTTCACAGTCCGGTCTCAGTGTGCTGGCATTGCATGCCCAAAAGTAAAGAAGTAATCATAATTCATTAATTTCATTCATTAATTCAATCATATTTGTTGAATGCTTTCTGTGCAGAGCACTGTACTAAGCGCTTGGAAAGTACAATTCGGCAACAGATACAGTTCCTACCCACCAATGGGCTCACAGTCTAGAATGGGGAGATAGACAACAAAACAAAACAAGTAGATGTGTCAATACCATCAAAATAGATAAATAGAATTATAGATATATACATATCATTAATATAATAGAGTAATACATATGTACAAATATACTCAAATACTGTGGGGAGGGGATGGGGTAGGGCAGAGGGAGGGAGTGGGGGCGATTGGGAGGAGGGGAGGAGCAGAGGAAAAGGGGGGCTTAGCCTGGGAAGGCGTCCTGGAAGAGGTGAGCTCTCAATAGGGCTTTGAAGGGTGGAAGAGAGCAGTTTGGCAGATGAGCGGAGGGAGGGCATTCCAGGCCAGAGTTAGGATGTGGGCCAGGTGTCGACAGTGGGATAGGTGAGAATGAGGCACAGTGAGGAGGTTAGTGGCAGAGGAGCAGAGTGTTCAGGGTAGGCTGTAGAAGGAGATAAGGGAGGTGTAGTAGGAGGGGGCAAGGTGGTGGGGAGCTTTGAAGCTAATTGTGAGAGTAATTATCTATCAATCGTATTTATTGAGCGCTTACTGTGTGCAGAGCACTGTACTAAGCGCTTGCTTAGTAATTATGATAAGAATAATCAGGAAGCAGCATGGCCTAGTGGATAGAGCACGGGTTTGGGAGTCAGAGGATCAGGGTTCTAATACCCACCCTGCCACTTGTCTCCTGTGTGACCTTGGGCAAGTCACTTCACTTTCCTGGGCCTCAGTTATCCCTTCCATTAAATGAGGATTAAGACTGTGAGCCCCATGAGGGTCAGGGACTGTGGCAACCTGATTTGCTTGTATCCACCCCAGTGCTTAGTACAGTGCCTGGCACATAGTGAGTCTGCAATAAATACTAATAATTTTAATACTACCAATACTACTACTACTACTACTACTACTACTACTACTACTACTACTACTACTATTACTATTACAACTGGTAATAATAATGACAATTTTATGGAGTACAACCCACCACTCTATCCCAAACAGTTCATTGCTAAGGAGGATCCCATTCAGTGGAGTCATTCCCCCCATTCATCTGGAATAGCTCCAGATGAATAGCTGGATGTGGAAATCAAGGGTCTGGGTTTTTTGTTCCGAGGAAAACGTCTGGTATGGACAAAGGATAATCCGGTCAGACAATGTCGATGATCCACATGGAGCTTCCGGTCTGATGGAGAAGGAGAGTAGATATTTCATCTCCATTTTACAGATGAGGACACTGAGGCCCAGAGAAGTGAAGTGATGTGCCCACGATCACACATCAGGTAAGCAGCAGAGTAAATCCATCAGAGGAATAATAGAGGAATTAGTCAAACAATGGTATTTATTGAATGATAACTGGGTGCAGAGCACTGTAGTAAGCACTCGAGAGAGTACAACACAAAATAATTGGGAGACACGTTTTCAAAAATTGTTTATCCAGTGATCGTGAGTATGCACGTGCAGCTTAACATAATTATTATTACCATAAATACCGTAATTATTATAATAATTATTGTTATTCTCCTGGTCTTAATACCTCATCTGTAAAGAATAATAATTGTGCTACTTGTTAAGTGCTTCCTATGTGCCAAGCACTGTTCTAAGCACTAGGGTAGATACAATTTAATCAGGTCGGACACAGTCTCTGTCCCACATGGGGCTCACACTTTAATCCCCATTTTACATATGTGGTAACTGAGGCACAGAGAAGTGAAGTGGCTTACCCAAGGTCACACAGCAGACACATGGCCGAGCCAGGATTGGAACCCATGTCCTTCTGACTCCCACGCTCTTGCTCTAACCACTAAGCCACATTGTTTCTCTATTGCAGATTGAAACTGTGAGACCCATGAAGGACAGGGACTATGTCCAACCGAATTTGCTTGCATCCACCCCTGTGCTTAGTACAGTGCCTGGCACATAGAATACACTTAACAAATACTATAATTATAAATTATCACTATTACTGCCGTTATGCATTCTGTAGATCTACCTCCTGTTGCTTTCCCTGACTGAATTGCTTCCCAAGGTCACGTTTGGCATCATGTTGACCCCAGACCACACCCACCGCCTTTTCCATCAGGACTGTTGTATTGCCCTTTCCCAAGCTCTTAGTACAGTGTTCTGCACAGAGAAAGTGCTCAATCAGAATCTCTGATTGATTAACTGGCCCACAAAGATTAGCTTGTGGTCTCCTTGCAGCTTTCCCTACCAGAGATATAGGGAAACTTTGCACTCACTTCCAACTTCCCTCATGGCACCTGAGGATTTTCTCCTCTGTGCCCTTGTCCCATTGTCTTGAGGCAATTCAACACACCTCTTTTTCAATGGTACTTGTTAACTGTTTCCTGGGTGCCAGGCACTGAAAAAATCACAAGCTCGTCACGTTGGAGACAGTCCCCAGCCCACATGGGGACACGTCTTCATTGCCATTTCACAGATGAGGTAAATGAGATAACGGAAAAACAGACAAGTGAAGTGATTCATCCAGGGTCACACAGCCAGCATGTGGCGGTGGCGGGATCGGAACCCAGGTCCTCTGACTCCCAGGCCCGATCTCTTTCTTCTATGGCCAGACCATTCAGTGCCATCTCCTGTCTTTCTCGTTACAGATATTTCAACAAACACTACTAGTATGTCATGGCCCCGGTATTTGCTGTGGAGGAGATCAACAAGGACCCCAGCCTCTTACCCAATATTTCTCTGGGCTTCCACCTCTTCAACGTCCACTTCCAGACTATTCAACGGCTGAGAGCTCCATGGCTCTGCTCTCGGGGAGAGCCGTTATGGTCTCCAACTGCAGTTGTGAGCCGGAGAGGCGGGACAAACTCCTGGCTGTCATAGGAGGGATGTCATCAGCAATGTCCACGACCGGCTCCTGTTTGCTGGGACTCTATAAGGTACCCCAGGTAAGACATCCCGAAAGTTAGGGGCACACCAGCACTAGGTGGTTGTCGTTGTTGTGATTGTCTTCATTTTAGGTATCCATTAAACCCTTACCATGTGCCAGCTACTGTATTACATCCTGTCCCATGTCCCATGGACTTCAAAGGAGCTAAAGTCAATGAATTAGACTTAACGTCTTTGACTGGAAGGAAAAAGGCAGACCCCCTGTAGAATATGAGCCACCTTTGGGAAGGGAGCCTGTCTACCAGCTCATTTTGTACTCTCCCAGATACAAATCATGCATGCAGTTCCCAAGATGCAAACTAATCAGGTTGGACACAGTCCATGTCCCACATGGGGTTCACTGTCTTGACCACCAATTTGCAGATGAGGGAACTGGAGCATAGAGAAGTGAAGTCACTTGCCTGAGGTCACATAGCAGAAGAGTGGCAGACCTGGGATCAGAACCCAGGGCCTCTGACTTCCAGGCCTGTGTGGTTGTCTCAAGACCACGCTGTTCCCCTGAGCTGGGAACTCCTCCCTACCCACATCCAACTACAGCTCTTCTCAAATTCAATTCCCTCCTAAAATCCCACCTCATCCAACAAGTCTCTTCACAGGCCCATGCTCTGTCCGCTAGGCAACGCTGCTTCAACCCATGGATAGAGATGTGTTCAATTATTAATTTGGACCACGTGAGTTGTGAATTTCTTCTTCAGTTCACTTTCCGTTACAGCATAAGAGCATGGAATGTGCCACTTTCATTAAAATAATGGTACTAGTTTAGCACTTACTATGTGCCTAGCAGTGTTCAAGCGCTTGGGAAATATGCAAGATGATCAGGTCAGATGCAGTCCCTGTCCTTATTCAGGCTCCCAGTCGAAAAGGGAAGGAGAGCAGGTATTTGGATCCCCATTTTACAAATGAGGAAGCGAAGTGACTTGCCCAAAATCTCTAAGCAAGCAAGACGCTCCTTCGACTAGGCCACTCTGGTCATCATCAGGGCGATCAGATCAGATCAGATTCAGTGGTATTTAATGAGTGCTAACCATGTCCAGAGCACGGAACTAAGCACTTAGGAAAGTGTAATACAGTAATATTGGGCAATTTTGGACAAGGATAATATCTACCTACTCTATCGTATTCCCCCAAATGCTTAGTACAGTGCTTGATAAACGCTATTAATTGCATCCTTGAAATATTTAAGCCAACAATGTCCTAAGTTCAGAGGATGTATCCATCACTGGCATTTACTGAGTACTTACAATGTGCAGAGCCCTTTATTGACCTCTTGGGAAAGTGCAATACAACAGGGTTAACAGATACATTCTCTCCCCATAATGCTCTTACAGCCCAGAGAGGGGATAGATGTTAATGTGAATAAATTTCTAATGCGTAATTTAAAGATACGGATTCATGTAAATGCTGTCGGGGAGCTGTGATGAGAGAATATCAAATGCTCGAAGTGTAAGATTCTTCTATACACCCATAACAAGAGTGTCTGAACTGATAATTTTGATTACTCAGAGGACACAGCAGAGTGTAGGACTGGTCTCTACACTGATAACAAGTTTAAGATGATAATTTCTGGGGAATAGCAGACATACTGAGGTATGGGGCTGGTCTCTACATCAATCCCTAATCTAATCCTTGTTCTGACACTTTTGACCTCGGGTGAGTTACTCCACTGCTCTGTGCCTAAGTTACCTCATCTGTAAAATGGGCATTCAATATCTGCTGTTCCTCCCCTCTTAGACTGTGAGCCCCATGTGGTATATGGACCCTGTCCAACTTGATTGCCTTGTCTGACTCAGCACTTAATGAAGTGTCTGAAACATTGTAAGACTTTAACAGATACCTCTAAAAATCACTGTGTTGTCAAACTCTCAGACAGAAATGGAACAGTAAGAATGGGATTGGAACTGAAAAGATGAATTCATAGACGAGGCATGCTGAGGAAAATTCAGGAGAGCAATAAGTTAAAGAAATCGGAACTTTCTCAACCCTGTCTCAGGGAGCTGGCACCCTAGGCCCAAATGGAGAGAAAAATGTGGTCTGATGGCTAGAGCACAGTCCTGGGAATCAGAGGACCTAGGTTCTAATTCAGGCTCTGCCATGTCTGTTGTGTGAGATGGTGCAAATCACTTCTTTTCCTCAATTGTAAATTGGAGATTCAGTGCCTTTTCTTCCTTTCAGTTAGAATGTGATTCCCCAAGCAGGATATGGAATGTCTCTGACCCAATTAACTTTTTCTGCTCGAGGTTTAAATGAACAGTCAAATATATAAACCAGAAAGCAGGCTAAGCACATGTGTGAGTCAATTAGCGAGTCACAGTTGTATGGAATGGAATGGAATATCATTAAATATTCACTACAGGGGGTGACTTTTACAACACACTCCAAACACTACTGCATGTCTTGATGTTTTAAGGTTTTGTTTGCTTGTAATGAAAATCCTACGTCTGGAGATAGTTTAACGTTTTTATCTTACTGCTTCAAGGTTCCTAATTATGTGTTGGCGGGAGACTTGGACTGGATTGCTGCATCAGCCTCCTCTCTGATCTCCCAACCTCCTGTTTCTCCCTGCTTCAGTCTACATTTCACTCTGCTGCCGAGATTATCTTTGTACAGAAATGCTCTGGGCGTGTCACTCCCCTCCTCAAAAATCTCCAGTGGTACATTCATTCATTCATTCATTCAATCGTATTTATTGAGCGCTTACTGTGTGCAGAGCACTGTAATAAGAGCTTGGGAAGTACAAGTTGGCAACATATAGAGACGGTCCCTACCCAACAAGAGGCTCACAGTCTAGAAGGGGGAGACAGACAACAAAACAAAACATGTGGACAGGTGTTAAGTCATCAGAATAAATAGAAGTAAAGATAGATGCACATCATTAACAAAATAAATAGAATAATAAATATGAACAAGTAAAATAAATAGAGTAATAAATCTGTACAAACTTTTATACAGGTTTTGTGGAGAGGGGAAAGGGGTAGGGCTGGAGGGATGGGGAAGGGGAGAGGGAAAAGGGGGATCATTCTGGTAAGGCCTCCTGGAGGAGGTGAGCTCTCAGTAGGGATTTGAAAGGAGGAAGAGAGCTCGCTTGGCGGATGTGCGGACGGAGGGCATTCCAGGCCAGGGGGAGGACGTGAGCCGGGTGTCGACTGCGGGACAGGCGAGAAGGAGGCACAGTGAGGAGGTTAGAGGCAGAGGAGCAGAGGGTGCGGGGTGGGCTGTAGAAGGAGAGAAAGGAGGTGAGGTATGAGGGGGCGAGGTGATGGAGAGCCTTGAAGCCGAGAATGAGGAGTTTTTGCTTGATGCGTAGGTCGTCTGGTAGCCACTGGAGATTTTTGCGGAGGGGAGTAACATGCCCAGAGCGTTTCTGCACAACGATGATCCGGGGAGTAGCGTGAAGTATAGACTGAAGTGGGGAGAGACAGGAGGATGGGAGATCAGAGAGGAGGCTGATGCAATAATCCAGTCGGGATAGGATGAGAGATTGAACCAGCAAGGTAACGGTTTGGATGGAGAGGAAAGGGCGGATCTTGGCGATGTTGCGAATGTGTGGTCGGCAGGTTTTGGTGTGATTGGATAGGGGTGAACGAGAGAGCAGAGTCAAGGATGACACAAAGGTTGCGGGCTTGTGAGACGGGAAGGATGGTAGTGCCATCTACAGTGAAGGGAAAGAGAGGGCGCGGGCAGGGTTGGGGGGGGGAAATAAGGAGTTCAGTCTTCGACATATGGAGTTTTAGATGGCGGGCAGACATCCAGATGGAGATGTCCTGGAGGCAGGAGAATACCTGAGCCTGAAGGGACGGAGAAAGAGCAGTGGCAGAGATGTAGATTTGGGTATCATCAGCGTAGAGATGATATTTGAGGCCATGGGAGCGAATGAGTTCACCAAGCGAGTGAGTGTATATAGAGAACAGAAGGGGACCAAGAACTGACCCTTGAGGAACCCTTACAGTAAGGGGATGGGGCGGGGAGGAGGAGCCCCCAAAGGAGACTGAGAATGAACGGCCAGAGAGACAAGAGGAGAACCAGGAGAGGACGGAGTCTGTGAAGCCAAGTTTGTATAGCGTCTTGAGGAGAAGGTGGTCCACAGTGTCGAAGGCAGCTGAGAGGTCGAAGAGGATTAGGATAGAGTAGGGGCTATTGGATTTGGCAAGAAGGAGGTCACTGGTGACCTTTGAGAGGGCTGTTTCGATGGATTCTAGGGGACGGAAGCCAGATTGGAGGGGATTCGAGGAGAGAGTTGGCATTGAGGAATTCGAGGCAGCGAGTGTAGACGACTTGTTCAAGGAGTTTTGAAAGGAATGGTAGGAGGGAGATAGGGCTATAACTAGAAGGGGAGGTAGGGTCAAGAGAGGGTTTTATTAGGATGGGGGAGACTTGGGCATGTTTGAAGGCAGAGGGGAAGGAACCAGTGGAGAGTGAGCGGTTGAAGATGGAAGTTAAGGAGGGGAGGAGGGAAGGGGCTAGAGATTTCATAAGATGAGAGGGAATGGGGTCTGAAACACAGGTGGGTGAGCGGTTGAAGATGGAAGTTAAGGGGGGGAGGAGGGAAGGAGAGAGAAATTTCATAAGATGAGAGAGAATGGGGTCTGAAACACAGGTCGATGGAGTAGCACTTGAGAGGAGGAAGGAGATATCATCTGAGGATACTTTTGGGAATGATGGGAGAGTAGCGGAGAGGGTTGAGAGGGTTGAGACGGGGGAGGAGTGACTTTGGGGAGCTCAGACCTGATGAGGTTAATTTTACTAATGAAGTAGGAGGCCAGATCGTTGGGGGTGAGGGATGGAGGAGGGGGAGGAACAGGGGGCCTGAGACCGGAGTTAAATGTACGGAAGAGCTGATGGGGATGATGGGCATGGGTGTCAATAATGAGGAGAAATAGTTTTGTCCGGCAGAGGAGAGGACAGAGTTAAGGCAGGAAAGGATAAAATTGAAGTGAACGTGTTTGGCTTGGTGTTTAGACTTTCGCCAGCAGCGTTCAACAGCTCGAGAATAAGAGCGAAGTAGGTAGACAGTGGGAGTGATCCAGGGCTGTGTGTGAGTGGTACGAGAGCGGCGAAGGGAAAGGGGAGCGAGCGAGTTGAGCTGAGTAGAGAGGTAGAGAGGGTAGCGTTGAGAGCAGTAAGCTGATCATCAAGATTGGTTAGAGAGGAAAGGGAGGCGAGGTGGGATGTGAGGCTCTCAGAAAGATGGATGGAGTCGAAAGAGCGGAGGTCTCTGTGAGGTAGTAATATAGATTTACATGGAAGAGGAGTGTGAGTGAGGAAGCAGGTGAGAAGGTTATGATCAGAGAGAGAGATTTCAGAGTTGGTGAGGGTGGAGATAGCGCAGCGTTAGGAGGTGGACGAGGGTGTGACCAAGTTGGTGAGTGGGCGCGGTGAGTGGGCACAGGAGGTTGGCATCGTCAAGGAGAGATAGAAGACGGGCGGCAGAGGAATCACCAGGGATATCCACGTGGATGTTGAAGTCTCCGAGGATCAGAGTGGGCATGGGAAAGGAGAGAAGGAAGGTGACAAAGGGGTCAAAATCGTTAATGAAATTGGGGGTGGGGCCGGGGGGGCGGTAGATGACGGCTACAAGAATCTGGAGGGGATGGTAGGGGCGAATAATCTGGGCTTCAAAGGAGGGGAAGGAAAGTGAAGGGGGAGGAGGGATAGTGCAAAAGAGACATTGGCGAGTGAGAAGGAAACCGACACCTCCTCCTTTTCCAGTGAGTCTGGGGGAGTGGGAGAAGAAGAGGCCTCCACTGCAGAGAGCAACAGAAGAGACCGTGCCATCCGGAGACAGACATGTTTCAGTTAGGGCGAGGAGGAGTAGAAAGCTGGAAAGGAATAGGTCCAGGATGAAAGGGAGCTTACCTATAATGGAGCAGAGGTTCCAAAAGCCACACTTGGCAGCAGCTGTGGAGAGAGGGAAGGGACGAGGAAGGGTGCGAGGGGTGGGGAGGGTTTAGATTGGGATGAGTTGGCGGGGGCCTTTGCGGGGAAAGTGGGAAGAGGGGTGGCGATCAGAAAGGAGAACTGGGATGAGGTGGGGGCGGGGAGGAGGGGAGGGAGGGGGCTGGGAGGGAGGAGTTGAGGCTTGGCGCTGGTACAGAGGGATCCTGGGGAGATGGTGAGGGGGAGGGGTGGGGCCGGGGAAAGGGAGGGAAGAGCTGGATGGGAGAGGGGAAGGGGAAAGTGAGGAATGGGAAGGGCAGTTGGGAAGAGGGGAATTGATAGTTCATGGTGAGGTCAGCAAGGTAAATGACAGCACAGTGGGAGGTTAACAACTAAAATGCAGTAGCAATAACGCAGTAGCAATCATATAAGTAGGTGATGACATCACAGAGGGTTGTTAACAATTAACATGTTATGGCAATAATGAAATAAGCAGATGATGATATCACAGAGAGCAGATAACAATTACTTTGTGATGGCAAAAAATAAGCAGATGATGACATCACAGACAGCAGTTAACAATTAACATTCATTCATTCATTCGTTCATTCAATCGCATTTATTGAGCGCTTACTGTATGCAGAGCACTGTACTAAGCGCTAGGGTAATATAAGTTGGCAACGTGAAGAAGCGACCCTAAAATGGGTTGAAGATGCTCAAAGCAGAAGGATGAATTGTCCATAGCTCAGTCAAATCAGATCAAAGAGGTTAATGGAAAGCAGAATCCAAGGGCTCTTGGCAAAATTGTCTCGGAGGTGGAGGAGGATGGAGTCCTATGGAGGGCAGTTCTGGAGTAGGGCGGAACTGTTAACGGGGGTCATGGGAGCGGAGATGCGTGGGGAGAGGAGTGAACAGCCAAATAGCATGGGTGGGCTGACTAGGTGCGAATGAGGTTGTTAAAGTAACGCGGTGATAATAACGGCCTTTTTCCCGGGGGTTGCCTGTCAACCTACGAATCAAGCAAAAAGTCCTCACTCTTGGCTTCAAGGCTCGCCATCACCTGGTCCCCTCCTACCTCTCCTCCCTTCTCTCCTGGCCGCACCTTCCGCTCCTCTGCCGCTAACCTTCTCACTGTTCCTCATTCTGCCTGCCCCCCGTCGGCCCCTGGTCCACGTCCTTCCCCTGGCCTGCAATGCCCTCCCTCCACACATCGGCCAAACTAGCTCTCTTCCTCCCTTCAAAGCCCCACTGAGAGCTCACCTCCTCCAGGAGGCCTTCCCAGACTGAGCCCCCTTTTCCCTCTCCTCCTCCCCATCTCCCCCAACCTACCCACTTTCCCCTCCCCACAGCAGTTGTATAAATTTGTCCAGATTTATTACTCTATTTATTTCACTAGTACATATTTACTATTCTAGTTATTTTGTGCATATAGCTATAAATGTATTTATTCTGACGGTTTTGACACCTGTCTACATGTTTTGTTTTGTTGTCTGTCTCCCCCTTCTAGACTGTGAGCCTGTTGTTGGGTTGGTACCGTCTCTACATGTTGCCGACTTGTACTTCCCAAGCACTTAGTACAGTGTTCTGCACACAGTAAGCGCTCAATAAATATGATTGACTGAATGAATGAATGAGAAGCCTAAATCTCAGGAGTTCTAGGTGATCCAGGAAATGCAGGCTACAAAGCTACTTCCCACTCTGGTCAGTGGGTGGGCACATTTCAAGTTCACTGTTCTTCAGCAAGGCATTATGGGAGGGAGGTGATAGGCCTCCCTTCTGAGGATGAAATTTTTAGACTCCAGGGGAGGGATCTCAACTTGGTCCCCATTGACAACAATGGGTAGAAAAAGATTGATCAAACAATCAATAGTTTTAATTGAACACTCAATGTGTGAAGAACACTATACGTAGCACTTGGAGTCCAGTACAACAGAATCGGTGGACACCTTCCCTGCCCACAAGGTACTGACAGCCTATTGGTGATTTTTGGGTACGGTAGTAGGTCTCCATTGCCCCTGTGTGCCCCTATCAATCAATAGGATTTATTGAGCACTTACTTTGTGCAGAGCACTATACTAAGTGCTCGGGTTAGTACTATGCAACAATTAGTAGACACATTCCCTGTACACAATGAACTTATGGTCTAGAGGGGGAGAGAGAATTAATGAATCAGTGGTACTTATCGAGCACTTACTGTGTGCAGAGCACTGTACCTAGCATTGGGAAAGTATGATACAACAGAGTTGGTAGACATGATCCCAGCCCACAATGAGCACACATCAGTCTAGAGGAGGAGACAAACATTTATGTAAATGAATACATTCTGGATAGGTAGATAAGTGATGTGGGGCTGAAAGAGGGATGCCAAGCCAAGTGGAAAGACGACATAGAAGGGAGAGGGAGACGAGGAAATGAGGGCATAGTTGGGAAAATCCTCTCGGAGAAAATGTGCCTTCAATAATTCTTTGAAGGTGAGGGGAGTGATCATCTGTCAGATATGAAGAGGGAGAATGTTCCAGGCCAGAAGCAGGGTGTGTGGTCCCATTTTTATCATGTTATGGAGCCAGAATCCTGCTTCTCCAATGTTAATGCCATTGCCTAATTACTGCCAAAGTAGGGAATTTTTTGATGTCAACCAGGAGGAGTCTAGAGTTGGTGTTTATTTGACTTAGACTAGGAAGTCAAGAGCCCCTGAGGATCAAGGTGTTCATTTCTTCTGAGAACTTCCCCCACCCTAGATAACAATCAATGGTGTTTATTGAGCACTTACTGTGGGCAGAGCACTGTATGTACTAAGCACTTGGGACAGTACAATCACAGTTGGTAGGCACGTTCCCTGCCTACAACAAGCTTACAGTTTAGAAAGCACTTCTCAGTCATTTCCAAAATTTCATCACCCAAGCAGCATGCCCTCATGGAAAGAGCAGGGGCCAGGGGGTCAGAGAACCTGATTTCTAATTCCAGCTCTGTCAATTGCTTGAAATGTGACCTTGGGCAAGTCATTTAACTTCGCTCTGCTTCTGTTCCCTGAACTATAAAATGGGGATTCAATACTTGTTCCCCCGCCTATCTAGACTGTTGGACACAGGCTGTGTAGACTGTAAGCTCTTTGTGGGCAGGGAACAGATCTACCAACTCTATTATCTTGTGTTCTTTCAAGTGTTTAGATCAGGGCTCTGTCCACGGCAAGTGCTCAATAAATATCATGATTTTCCAACTTGGGGATACCTGCCATTCTTTCTCCAGTGCTCCCTGGGGAACCATTTAAGAACTCTTTCTCCAATTCTCCCAAGAACCTAGTGGATAGAACACCAGCCTGGTAGTAAGGAGGATCTGGGTTCTAATCCCAGCTCCACCACTTAATAATAATAATAATAATGGTATTTGTTAAGCTACTTACTATGTGCAAAGCACTATTCTAAGTGCTGGGCAGGTTACAAGCTGATCAGGTTGTCCCACGAGGGGCTCACAGTTTTAATCCCCATTTTACAGATGAAATAACCGAGGCACAGAGAAGTTAAATGACTTGCCCAAAGTCACACAGCTGACAATTATCCCATGATCTCTGACTCCAAAGCCCGTGCTCTTTCCACTGAGCCACGCAGCTTCTCACTTGTCCACATCCTCCTCTATGGGTGGCAGACGATCTTGATCAGTGTTATAATAATAATAATAATAATGATAATAATAATAATAGTATTTGTTAAGTGCCTACTGTGTGCCAAGCACTTGCCTGCTGGGTGACCTTCGGCACGTCACTTCATTTTCTATGCCTCAGCTACCTCATCTGTAAAATCGGGATTGAGACTGTGAGCCCCACGTGGGCTGTGTTCAACCCAATTTTCTTGTTTCCACCCTAGTGCTTAGTACAGTGCCTGGCATTTAGCAAGCACTTAGCAAATACCATAATGATAATAATAATAATAATAATAATAATAATAATAATAATAATAATAATAATAATAATAATAATAATAATACCCATCTCTGACGTTCAAGGTGATGAAAAGCTAGCTTGCCTGCAGCCACTCTCCGGGAAAACAAGGCTGAAGCAACCTTCCTCCCTCCTTTCTCCCCTCCTTCAGGGGGTGATTAGGATGTGTGTAGCTGAGTGGATCACTTAACATTTATTCACTCTGACGCTATACTTGGAAATCTCTGGCTTTCTTCCCTGATTTCCAAATCCTGGGACTAGAATGAGCCTAGAAGTCTCCCCTTCATTATCTCTTTCTAGCTGACCCCTCCAAGACAGCCCTGGAGAGATCTACCCATGTCAACGCCGTGTCATGCAGGTTTTAGGGGGATTCCAACTCCGTTCCAATGTCTAGCTCTGTCAGGAGGCAAGCCTATGCCTTTAATGCATGTTTGACACACACTCTTTTTCATGGTGTTTGTTAAGTGCTTACTAGATGCCAGGAACTATACTAAATGCTGGAGAACATAAAAGCTAATCCAAATGGACAAAGTCCCTGTCCCACAGGGGGCTCACAGTCTTAATCCCCATTTTACAGATTAGGGAATTGGTGCACGGAGAAGTAAAATGACTTGCCCATGGTCACAAAGCAGAAAGAGGTGGAGCTGAGATAGAACCCAGGTCCTCCTGACTCCTAGGCCTGTGCACTATCCACTAAGCCATGCTGCACTATAGACAATGGCCGTTCCTCTTGTAGTTTGTATGTTAAACTACGTACACGCTGAGAAGCATCGTGGTTTAGTGGAAAGAGAAAGGATTTGGGAATCAGAGGTTGTCGGTTCTAATCCCAGGTCTATCACTTAGCTGTGTGACTTTGGGCAAGTCACTCAACTTCTCTGTGCCTCAGTTACCTCATCTGTAAAATGGGGATTAAGACTGTGAGCCCCACGTGGGACAACCTGATTACCTTGTACCTACCCCCGTGCTTAGAACAGTGCTTGGCACATGGTAAGCACTTTACAAATATCATCATTATTATTATTCCATGTCCAGTCAAAGTCACCTCTTAAGGTTGGAGCTATGGACAAGTCTTCCCTTTTCTGGTTTGTATACTGGGCCATTTTATATGTCCAGTTCAGGTAAACTCTAGAGAATAGAGCTATAGGTTACAGTCCTTGCTTTATGTGTCTAGTCAGAAGTCACTTTTTGATGATGGAGCTATGAGAGACTTTTGCTAATCAATCAATCAATCAATCGTATTTATTGAGCGCTTACTGTGTGCAGAGCACTGTACTAAGCGATTGGGAAGTACAGGTTGGCAACATATAGAGACAGTCCCTACCCAACAGTGGGCTCACAGTCTAAAAGGGGGAGACAGAGAACAAAACCAAACATACTAACAAAATAAAATAAATAGAATAGATATGTACAAGTAAAATAAATAAATAGAGTAATAAATATGTACAAAAGTATATACATATATACAGGTGCTGTGGGGAAGGGAAGGAGGTAAGATGAGGGGATGGAGAGGGGAATGAGGGAGAGAGGAGGGAAGGGGCTCAGTCAGGGAAGGCCTCCTGGAGAAGGTGAGCTCTCAGTAGGGCCTTGAAGGGAGGAAGAGAGCTAGCTTGGCTGATGGGCAGAGGGAGGGCATTCCATGCCCGGGGGATGACGTGGGCCGGGGGTCGACGGCGGGACAGGCGAGAACGAGGTACGGTGAGGAGATTAGCGGCAGAGGAGCGGAGGGTGCGGGGTGGGCTGTAGAAGGAGAGAAGGGAAGTGAGGTAGGAGGTGGCGAGGTGATGGAGAGCCTTGAAGCCCAGGGTGAGGAGTTTCTGCCTGATGCGCAAATTGATTGGTAGCCATTGGAGATTTTTGAGGATTTTTGTCCTATTTTCTCTACTGCATTTGCTCTAACTCTCATAACAACCCCTCAGTACGCTTTTGTTAGCTATTCATTTCTACCTAAGCCTATCTCCACCCCTCCACACATACTTTGACAGTTTCCCATCCTAGCCTAGTTCCCTGTCTTGTTTCATTGTCCATCACTTGCTAAATGAGTTAATCAACTGTATTTACTGAGTGCTAACTGTGTGCTGAGCACTGTGGGAATAAGACAGAAAGGGACAAAGAGGGCAGGTGTGCATCATCATCATCAATCGTATTTATTGAGCGCTTACTATGTGCAGAGTACTGTACTAAGCGCTTGGGAAGTACAAGTACTATGTGCACCTAGCAGAGGCTGAGGTCCTACTCAATTTGGGCATTGGTCCTTGAACCTGAAGACTCCACAACTATGCCGTCCATCTTTTTATGTGGGAGAATCCATTGTCACCAGAGACTCTTATGTGAATGATCCCAAGGGGCGGGTCCCAGCATTCCCTGGGCTAGAAGGACCCATGACCTCATGGAGAAGAAGGTTCTATCCCCATTTTAGAGGCATTTCCCCACTATCATTCTCCTCTGGGTGGACTTCATGTCTCTGTTCCTCAAGCTGTAGATAACGGACACCAGCAGATCCAGGGCCGAGGGGAAGTCAGAAATGACGTTGAGGTAGGCAAAGCACTGTTTGCTACGAATAAAGTCATGATGGTGAAGTGGGGCAGGCAGGTGGGGAAGGTTTTGGCGAAGCCCTCGGTGAATGGCATCCTCAGCCTGACCCAGAAGATGTCGACATAAGACACAAGGAGGAATACAAAGCAACCCGGAACTAAAGTGACACTTACTGCCAGAACATTGACCTCTGCCTGGGCCTCTCCCAGGAACATGAGTTTCAGTAACTAGGGGATCGCACAGAAGAACTGGTGGATTACACGAGGACCGCAGAAGTGGGAGGAGAAAGCGGTGGCTATGTGCATCAGGATATAAAGGCCACCGGTGAGCCAGGAGGTGGCCACCATCTTCCCACAGATCCCTCGGTCCATGATGATGTCGTAGAGCAGGGGGCGGCAGAAGGCCATGTAGTGTTTATAGGACATCTCCATCAGGAAGGCCAGGTCCACACCACCACATATCACAAAGGAAAGCATTTGGGAAATGCAGCCCAGGAAGGAGATGGATTGACAATTGCTCAGGTCATTAAGGATGGATTTGGGGACGGTTACAGAGATGAGGCAGAGGTTGCAGACAGACAGGGACTTGAGGAAGAAATACATAGAGGTGCGGAGGTACCAGGTAGAGGGTGGTGACGGCAACGATGAGAACACTCGAGACCTCTTCTGAAGAATTAAAAGATAACAATACCAAGGTATTCTTCCAAGCTTTCAAAAAATTACACAGTCAAATCAGATAGCCTTCCTGGCACCATAGACACTACAGTCTCCAATGTGTTGGTGGGGCAAAGACTGTAACAATTGTCCTTCAGTTAATAAGTCCTACTCAAGATGTAAAATGGGATAGAAGGAAGGGCAGATAGGGAGTTCCCTGTTTGAATGACTGAATCAGAAAGTAGAATGGTCAGTGTAGTGGTAGTAGTAGGAATAGTAGTACTGGTAATGGAGTAAGCTCATCCTCTAGATTGTAAGCTAGTCTTAGACTGTAAAATCGTTGTGGGCAGGGAATACGTATGTTCATTGTTGTCTTATATTCTCCCAAACGCTTAGTACAGTGCTCTGCACATAGTAAGCGCTGAATAAATATGATTGAATAGTAGTGTTATTAGTAGTGGTGGTAGTAGTCATTGCAGTAGCAGTAGTAGTAGACGTAGTAATGTGATATTTGCTAAGTGCTAATATGCCAAGCACTGTTCTAAGCACTGGGGTTAATGTAAAGTAGATGGACACAGACCCTGTCCCACATAGGGCTCACAGTCTAAATCCCCAATTTTACAGATAAGGTAACTGAGGTACAGATAGGTGAAGTGAAGTGAAGTGAAGTGACTTGCCCATGGTCACATGGCAGACAAGTGGATTAGAACCCACATCCTCTGACTCCCAAGATCGTGCTCTCGCCATTAGGCCACACTGCTTCCAGTAGTAGTAGTAGTAGTAGTAGTAGTAGTAGTAGTAGTAGTAGTAGTAGTAGTAGTAGTAGTAGTAGTAGCTGTAATGTTTATTAAGTGCATCCGTGCAGAAAACTATACTAACACTGGGTACATAGGTGGAATACACAATCTAAAAATAAGAAAATTTCTAAGTCTACAGCTTGTGCTCTTCATTCATCAGAAGCTCACCCTCTACACCTCTTTCTCAAAGCACCTGTTTCCTGTTTCACCTGCCTTGAACTCCCTCCCCACACTAATCTGCTCATAGCCTTCCTTAAATCCCTCTTTTTAATGCTATTGGTTAAGCGCTTAAGATGCGTTGAACATCGTTCTAAGGGCTGGAATAGTTACAAGTTAATTATTACTATTAGTTTCTCTGATGAACAGGCTCATGCTCTTTCCACTGGGCCATGCTTCTCTGTCTCTGACACTGGAAATTCTCCAGAAAGCACAAGAGCTTATTGGCAAAGGGACACGCAGCCTGAAGACACTTTGTTGTTTTGTGTTTGAGAAAGTGTCTGGCTCATTTTAGAGACCTGCTTCCACTGAAGTCCCAGTGTCCTAGGCTCCTTCTGGTTGTTCTACACATCATTCAATCAGTGGTATTTATTGAGAGTTAAATCTGCGGAGAGCACTGTATTGGGCGTGTGGGAGAGTCCAATACAATAGACTAGGTAGATACGTTCTCTGCCCACATTCAATCCATGGTGATTATGGAGTACTTACAGTGTGCAAAACACTGTAATAAGCACGGGGGAGAGTACAGTATAATAAAGTTAGTAGGCCGGTTCCCTGCCCACGATCAATCCATGGTATTGAGCTCTCATTGTGTGCAGAGCACTGCATTAAGCACCTGGGAGAATTCAATGTAACAGAGTTGATAGACATGTTCCCTGCCCACTATCAATCAGCAGTCTTTATTAAGTGTTTATGTGATGACCACTGTATATGAGAAGCAGCGTGGCTCAGTGAAAAGAGCCCTGGCTTGGGAGTCAGAGGTCATGGGTTCAAATCCCGGCTCTGCCAGTTGTCAGCTGTGTGACTTTGTCAAGTCACTTAACTTCTCTGTGCCTCAGTTACCTCATCTGTAAAATGAGGATTAAGACTGTGAGCCCCCTGTTGGACAACCCGTTCACCTTGTAACCTCCCCAGCGCTTAGAACAGTGCTTTACACATAGTAAGCGCTTAATAAATACCGTAGTTATAATTATTATTACTAAGCACCTGGGTAAGAACTATACAACCGAGTTGGTAGACATGTTTCCTGCCCACAAGGAGTTTACAGTCTAGAGGAATTAATGGTATTTATCGAACGTTTACTCTATACTAAGTGCTTGGGACAGTACAATGCAACAGATCTGGGAGATACGTTTCCAGCTCGTTTGTCCACTTATGAGTATGCAGGTGCAGCAAACAAGGCTGGTATTTCTCAGTGATTGTGAT
This sequence comes from Tachyglossus aculeatus, assembly GCF_015852505.1. NCBI lineage: Eukaryota > Metazoa > Chordata > Mammalia > Monotremata > Tachyglossidae > Tachyglossus > Tachyglossus aculeatus. The sequence goes on along the minus strand of NW_024044855.1, from coordinate 1,151,703 downwards.
CATGGTTTCTCTGGGAGGGAGGCAGGGGCCAGGACAGCAGGGAGGAAGAGGAGCCTTAGGTCACTTAAGCCACCGAAAACAAAGATCATCAGGTGGAACCAGTAACTCTTCCATAAGGTACTTGTCTTCCCTCCCAAACCTTGTCCTCTCCCTGACTTTCCCATCTCTGTTGACGGCACTACCATCCTTCCCGTCTCACAAGCCCGCAACCTTGGTGTCATCCTCGACTCCGCTCTCTCATTCACCCCTCACATCCAAGCCGTCACCAAAACCTGCCGGTCTCAGCTCCGCAACATTGCCAAGATCCGCCATTTCCTCTCCATCCAAACCGCTACCCTGCTAATTCAAGCTCTCATCCTATCCCGTCTGGACTACTGCACTAGCCTTCTCTCTGATCTCCCATCCTCGTGTCTCTCTCCACTTCAATCCATACTTCATGCTGCTGCCCGGATTATCTTTGTCCAGAAACGCTCTGGACATATCACTCCCCTCCTCAAAAACCTCCAATGGCTACCGATCAATCTGCGCATCAGGCAGAAACTCCTCACCCTGGGCTTCAAGGCTGTCCATCACCTCGCCCCCTCCTACCTCACCTCCCTTCTCTCCTTCTACTGCCCAGCCCGCACCCTCCGCTCCTCCACCACTAATCTCCTCACTGTACCTCGCTCTCGCCTGTCCCGCCATCGACCCCCGGCCCACGTCATCCCCCGGGCCTGGAATGCCCTCCCTCTGCCCATCCGCCAAGCTAGCTCTCTTCCTCCCTTCAAGGCCCTGCTGAGAGCTCACCTCCTCCAGGAGGCCTTCCCAGACTGAGCCCCTTCTTTCCTCTCCCCCTCGTCCCCCTCTCCATCCCCGTCTTACCTCCTTCCCTTCCCCACAGCACCTGTATATATGTATATATGGTTGTACATATTTATTACTCTGTTTATTTATTTATTTATTTTACTTGTACATTTCTATCCTACTTATTTTATTTTGTTGGTATGTTTGGTTCTGTTCTCTGTCTCCCCCTTTTAGACTGTGAGCCCACTATCGGGTAGGGACTGTCTCTATGTGATGCCAATTTGTACTTCCCAAGCGCTTAGTACAGTGCTCTGCACATAGTAAGCACTCAATAAATACGATTGATTGATTGATTGATTGATAAGGTAAAAGCACCCCTATAAATATCCTCCCTGATCCATTCCCACTGCAGTCCTGCATTGAGGACCGTCTCCATCCAGGAGCTGCACCAGTTTGTGGAATGAATCCTCAGCGGAGCCCGAAACGCTGAACAGCTCTCTAATCTTAACCTGTCAGCCTCTGGATCAACCTGTCCCTCCAGTGAGTAGTTTTCTCTTTGTGTTTTAAGGCTGCGGCCACGAGGCTTAGTCTTCTGTGGACTATCCTATTCTCTCAACTCAGTGGTGTCCAATGTGGGATGGTCAACCCTCCCTGCACCTTGGAGAGAAATCATTTTAGCGGCTTCTACCAGGATGAAGATGTGGTGATTGGAGGACTCTTCTCTCTGGATGTGATTATGAGTCACTTTGGTTCCTTTGAGAACTTCATAGAATGGCCACTGTTCTTTCTCGAGTCCACAGAGTAAGTGTTTGTGTTACCCAGGAGGTACGATGGAAAGGAGCAGAGGGGGAGGTGGCACCATTGGATGGGGGAGAAAGGAAGGGCAGTGAGCATGAGTGCTGGGGCACGGATGGCATTAACGTCTATAGGCAAGGGCCAAGGAACAGATCCCAGAAATAGCTATTCAGAGAACTCCAATCAATCAGTGGTGTTTATTGAGGCCTTACTGTGTGGCAGGGCACTGAAATGATAATCAAATAATGATCAAAGTGGTGGATACTTTCCCTGCCCTACGTACTTAGTACTAAGTGCTTAGTTTAGTGATCTGCACACAGTAAGCCCTCAATAAATACCACTGATTGATCGATTTATTGATTGTCACGTGTAAGTGATGGGAGAATGCAATATATCAGAGTTTGGAAAAACATTCTGTGCTCACAAGGAGCTCATAGTCCAGAGGACTTAACGAGTCCAGAGAATTTGATGGAGTCAGAACGATTTCAGAACTAGGAATTCCCACCTTTGCTTTCATCCATTCAATCATTCATTCATTCAATCGTATTTATTGAACACTTACTGTGTGCAGAGCACTGTACTAAGCCCTGAGAAGTACAAGGTGGCACCATAAAGAGATGGTCCCTACCCAACAACGGGCTCACAGTCTAGAAAGGGGAGACAGACAACGAAGCAAAACAAGTAGACAGGTGTCAAAACCGTAGGAATAAATAGAATTATAGCTCTATGCACATCATTAATACAATAGAGTAGTAAATATGTACAAGTAAAATAAATAAAGTAATAAATATGTACAAATATATACAAGTGCTGTGGGGAGGGGAAGGAGGTAGGGTGGGGGGCGATGGGGAGGGGAGAAGGAGTGGAAAAAGGGGGCTCAGTCTGCGAAGGCCTCCTGGAGGAGGTGAGCTCTCAGTAGGGCTTTGAAAGGAGGAGGAGAGCTAGTTTGGCGAATGTGTGGAGGGAGGGCATTCCAGGCCAGGGGAAGGACGTGGGCCAGGGGGAGATGGCGGGGCAGGTGAGAACGAGGCACAGTGAGGAGGTTAGTGGCAGAAGAGCAGAGGGTGCGGGCTGGGCTGTAGAAGGAGAGAAGGGAGATGAGGTAGGAGGGGGAGAGGTGAGCCTTGAAGCCGAGAATGAGGAGCTTTTGCTTCATTCGTAGGTTGACAGGCAACCACTGGAATATTTTTTAGTAGGAGAGTGACATGCGCAGAGCGTTTCTTTACAAAGATAATCCGGGCAGCAGAGTGACATATAGGCTGAAGCGGGGAGAGACAGGCGGATGGGAGATCAGAAAGGAGGCTGATGCAGTAATCCAGTCAGGATAGGCTGAGAGATTGAACCAGCAAGGTAGTGGTTTGGATGGAGAGGAAAGGGCGGATCTTGGCGATGTCGTGATGTTATGTCGATCTTCCTCCTGCTGCTTTCCCTGACTGCATTTCCTCCCAAGGTCAATTTTTGCATCAAGCAGACGAATCCACACCCACAACCTGTTCCATTCGGACTGGTATATATTGCCTTCTCCCAAATGCTTAGTACAGTGCTCTGCACACAGAAAGTGCTAAATCAAAATTTCTGATTGATTGACTCATTCAACTAGCAGGTCTCCTTGTGGCCTTCTCTGAGAGAGATACAGGGAAGGTTTGAACTCACTTCCCACATCGTTTGTAGCACCAGGGGGCTTTTTCCTTCCCATCCCTGTCCCACTGCTGCTCGACAGTTCAACACCTGTTTTTTTATCCCAATTGTATTTGTTAAGCACTTCCTAGGTGTCAGGCACGGTAGAAAGCCCAGGGGTACATACGAGTTTATCTGGTTGGATATAATCCCTGTCCCACATGAGGCTCACAGCCTCCATCCCCATTTCACAGATGGAATAACTGAGGCCCAGAGTTCCTCAACCACGAAGCGTGAGCTCTTTCCACTATACCCCGACACTTCAGTGCCATCTCTCGTCCTTCCCATTTACAGATACTTCACAAAACACTACCAGCATCTCATGGCCCTGGTGTTTGCTGTGGAGATCAACAAGGACCCCAGCCTGTTACCCAATACTTCTGTGGGCTTCCACCTCTTCAATTTCAACTTCCTGTGGCCGATGACAGCCTAAAGCTCTATGGCTCTGCTCTCGAGGAGATCCGAGATGGTTTCCAACTACAGCTGTGAGCCGGAGCAGGCTGTCATGGGAGGGATGTCATCAACAGTGTCCACGACAGGTTCTTCGTTTCTGGGACTCTATAAGCTCCCCCAGGTGAGGAATCCTGACCACAAGGGGCAGACAAGCATTCGTCTGCTGTTATTCTAACTGTTGTTGTTTTAGTTCATTTCTTAAACACTTACCACGTGCCACCCACTGCACTGAGCACTATCTCATGGACATTCCGAGGCCATAAAATTCCCTTAAGTAGTCAAAATCAATGCAGTGGATTGGTGTCTTTGCTCAGAATGGTGTAGGCAGACTCCCTGTGGACTGTAAACCCCTTATGAGCAGGAACCTGTCTCCCAGCTCTCTTGTACCCCCATGAGTGTTGTATAGGGCTCTACACCTAGTAAGCGCTCATTAAATACCATGGATTGATTGATCGATTCCGGAACAAGGAATGGTGTTGTCTGCCTGTGCATATCTTCACTCCAGAGTCCCCCCTCTCTGGCTCTGTCTCTCCTGTAGATTTCTTATGGCACAAAGGACCCAGCTCTCAGAGAAAATGCCTGGTTCTCATCTCTTTATCAGATCTCTGCGTGTTCCTCCGATCTGCCCTTGAGGATGATCCATCTTATGAAACATTTTCACTGTGTCTGGATCAGTCTACTGGTCGCCAATGACATTCAAAGGAAGACGTTCGCTATGGTCCTAACAGAGGAGATGACCAAGAATGACATCTGTGTGGCTCACGTTAAAAGAGTCGACGAATTATTTACTGAAAATACACTCCAGACTGAGTGTGACCACAGACAAATTAATACATCATCGGCGAATGTGGTCGCTGTCTATGGGGATGCATTCTCTTTACTGACAATTGTATATTGTATGGACAAAAGCCCCGTTCTCGGCAAGGTCTAGGTCACCACATCCGATGGGGATTTGATAACCAATGCCATTATCAGAAATAACACCTTTTCCCAAGGCTTCGCATCACCTCCTGGAGGAGGTGAGCTCTCTTCCTCCCTTCAAAGCCCTACTGAGAGCTCACCTCCTCCAGGAGGCCTTCCCAGACTGAACCCCCTCTTCTCCCTCCCCCTCCTCCCGCCTTACCTCCTTCCCCTCCCCACTGCACCTGTATATATGTATATATATTTGTACATATTTATTACTCTATTTTTTATTTATTTTACCTGTACATATTTATTCTATTTATTTTATTTTGTTAATATGTTTTGTTTTGTTATCTGTCTCCCCCTTCTAGACTGTGAACTCGCTGTTGGGTAGGGACCGTCTCTATATGTTGCCAAATTGTACTTCCCAAGCGCTTAGTACAGTGCTCTGAACCCAGTAAGCGCTCAATATATACGATTGAATGAATGAATGAATGAGTGAATGAATGAAATTTCAGTCCATAGGAAGGAGATTCCAGGTTTCAGGGATTTCAAACGGACCCTGAACTATTTTAGATTAGAAATATCCATAGGATGTGTTTCTATGGTCTTTCTGGCCATGGGCCTTAGATTGTCCAGCTCCACTTTAGACCTGGTACCCTGGGACCTTGTGACAAAAATGGTACATTGGAGAGCAGGCCCTTGGACATCTGGGACATGAACCTATCTCACCACTGTTCCAATGTATGCAGTGCTGTGTATGCCATAGCTCACACCCTCCACCAAGAGATCTGGGCTGCAAAGGACATGGAGACATCGAGAGATGGACCACGTCGGGTCCCTCATCCATGGCAGGTAATTCTTCCCTCTATCCACAAGGCCACGCTCCTTCTTCGGTGACATCAGTCGCTGACGTTTCCCTCTCCTTCCAGCCACACTCATCCCTGAGGAACGCTGAGGTCCACACCAGTGCCAGAGAGCGCGTTCATTTGGGTGACAACAGCTGGGCGACCAGAATAATAATAATAATAATAATAATAATAATAGTATTTGTTAAGCACTTACTATGTGCAAAGCACTGTTCTAAGCGCTGGAGCACTGAAGGTTTGACATGCTGAACTATTAGATTTAACAGAATGACAGCAAAGTCTGGGTCAAAGTGGTAGAGTTCATGCCCCATGCCCCAGCTGGCCAATATTTCATCATCAGTGAGGAGGGGATAATGTGGGATGGGCCATTTTCTCAGGTAAAGAAAGTGGGGTAGCAGGAGCAGGAAGAGGAGGGGGAGGGGGAGGAGGAGAGGGAGATGACCTGTATCTTCTGACAAATGGTCTTTGGATTCGTCTTTTCTGTGGCCATTTCTGCCATATTGGCTGAGACAGCAGTGTGGTCCTGGCCTTCAGGGCCACCGGGTTGGAGGGCAGAATGAGGCCATGGTTGTGAACCAGACACCTTCCTCCTTCGCCTGTGTCTGCTCCCTCGTCCAAGTGGGCATATGTACGGTCTGGCTGGGGATCTCCCCTCATACCCCTTTTCCCTGATGTGGATGTGGAGGCCTTCCCAGACTGAGCCCCCTTTTTCCTCTCCTCCTCCCCATCCCCCCCTCGAGCACTACCTCCTTCCCCTCCCCACAGCACTTGTATATATTTGTACAGATTTGTTACTCCATTTATTTTACTTGTGCATATTTACTATTCTATTTATTTTTTTAATGATGTGCATATACCTATAATTCTATTTGTTCTGACGATTTTGACACCTGTCTACAGATTTTGTTTTGTTGTCTGCCTCCCCCTTCTAGACTGTGAGCCCGTTGTCAGGTAGGGACCCTTCTCTATATGTTACCGACTTGTACTTCCCAAGCACAGTACAGTTGTTGGGTAGCGACCGTCTCTATATGTTGCCGATTTGTACTTCCCAAGCGCTTAGTACAGTGCTCTGCACACAGTAAGCACTCAATAAATACGACTGACTGAATGAATGAATGAATGTGGCATCAGAGGTCGGGGCCGTTGTCGTCCAGTGCAACGAGAGCTTTGCCATCGCCTTCTATTGCATTTTGGGCTACATGGGGCTCCTGGCCCAGGACAGCCTCAAGGTGGCCTCCAGTCCAGGAAGCTGCCAGACAACCTCAACGAGGCCAGTTTGTGCTGGTGTCCACTCCACCCTCAATCCTTCAGCCCTTCTGTCAGTCAGTCAATCATATTTACTGAGTACTTACTGTGTACAGAGCACTGTACTAAACCTTTGGGAGAGTACAATATAACAATATAACAGGCACATTCCTGGCCCACAGCGTCCATATCCATAATTTATTTTAATGTTTGTCTCCTCCTCTGGCCTGGAAGCTCCTTGTGGACAGGGATGGGTCTTCCAACTCTGTTTTATTGCACTCTGCTAAAGTATTTAGCACAGTACTTTGCACACAAAAAGCACTCAGTAAATGCCACTGATTGACTGGTTGATTAAGAAGGTGTCATTGGATGAGATCCTAGATTGTCATTTTAGATCAGAAGCTGGTAGGGCTGCAGAAATGGATGAAATGAAATTATGAGATTCTTCCCCTTTGGCTTTAAAGGCCTCAGTCAGCTCGCCCCCTCCTACCTCACCTCACTGATCTCCTCCTCCAGTCCAACCTGCACACTCTGCTGCTCTAACATCAGTTTATGCACTGTACCCCGGCCTTGCCAATCTCACAGACTACTCCTACCCCATGACCTCCCTCTAGCCTGGAACTCCGTCCCATTCCATATTCCATTCCAGAGAAGCAGCGTGGCTTAGTGGAAAGAGCACGGGCTTGGTAGTCAGAGGATGTGGATTCTAATCCCGGCTCTGCCACTTGTCTGCTGTGCGACCTTGGGAAACTCACTTAACTTCTCTGAGCCTCAGTTACCTCATCTGTTAAATGGAGATTAAGACTGTGAGCCCCACGTGGGACAATCTGTTTATCTTATATCTACCCCAGATTTTAGAAAAGTGCTTGGTACATAGTAAGTGCTTAACAAATACCATAATTATTATCGTTATCATTATATATAAGTATATATATACATGCATATGTATATATATATATGTACATACATATATCTATATCTATCATCTATCTATCTATCTATCTATATATCTATATATAAATATATATGCCAGACCACCACTCTCCCTACATTTAAAGCCTTCCCTGATTAGGCTCTCTTTTCCCCAGCACTGTCTTCCTCCTGTGTCATCTATGCAATTGAATGTGTGCCCTTTGGACATTTGATATTCGTCTTACAGCACCTGTGTACACATCCATGCTTTATATATCAAATTTTTTTATATTAATACCTGTCTCCCCTCTAGGTTGTAAACTCATTGTGCACAGGGAACGTTTCCACTGTTGCATTTTACTCTCCCAAGCACTTAATCCCCACCCCCTTAACTTCCATCTTCAACCGCTCACTCTGCACTGTTTCCTTCCCCTCTGCCTTCAAACATGCCCATGTCTCTCCCATCCTAAAAAAAACCCTCTCTTGACCCCACCTCACCTTCTAGTTATCGCCCCATCTCCCTCCTACCATTCCTTTCCAAACTCCTTGAACGAGTCGTCTACACGCGCTGCCTCGAATTCCTCAACACCAACTCTCTCCTCGACCCCCTCCAGTCTGGCTTCCATCCCCTACATTCCACTGAGACTGCCCTTTCAAAGGTCACCAATGACCTCCTGCTTGCTAAATCCGACGGCTCATACTCTATCCTAATCCTCCTCGAACTCTCAGCTGCCTTCGACACTGTGGACCACCCCCTTCTCCTCAACACGCTATCCAACCTTGGCTTCACAGATTCCGTCCTCTCCTGGTTCTCCTCTTATCTCTCCGGTCGTTCATTCTCAGTCTCTTTTGCAGGCTCCTCCTCCCACTCCCATCCCCTTACTGTGGGGGTTCCTCAAGGTTCAGTTCTCGGTCCCCTTCTGTTCTCGATCTACACTCACTCCCTTGGTAACCTCATTCGCTCCCACAGCTTCAACTATCATCTCTACGCTGATGACAACCAAATCTCCATCTCTGCCCCTGCTCTCTCCCCTTCCCTCCAGGCTCGCATCTCCTCCTGCCTTCAGGACATCTCCATCTGGATGTCTACCCGGCACCTAAAACTCAACATGTCCAAGACTGAACTCCTTGTCTTCCCTCCCAAACCCTGTCCTCTCCCTGACTTTTCCATCAGTTGACGGCACTACCATCGTTCCCGTCTCACAGGCCCGCAACCCTGGTGTCATCCTCGACTCCGGTCTCTCGTTCACCCCTCACATCCAAGCCATCACCAAAACCTGCCGGTCTCAGTTCCACAACATTGCCAAGATCCGCCCTTTCCTTTCCATTCAAACAGCTACCCTGCTCGTTCAAGCTCTCATCCTATCCCGTCTGGACTACTGTATCAGCCTCCTCTCCGATCTCCCATCCTCTTGTCTCTCCCCACTTCAATCCATACTTCACACCGCTGCCCGGATCGTTTTTGTCCAGAAACGCTCTGGGCATGTCACTCCCCTCCTCAAAAATCTCCAGTGGCTACCAATCAATCTGTGCATCAGGCAGAAACTCCTCACCCTCGGCTTCAAGGCTCTCCATCACCTAGCCCCCTCCTATCTCACCTCCCTTCTCTTCTTCTACTGCCCAGCCCGCACCCTCCGCTCCTCTGACGCTAATCTCGTCACCGTTCCTCGTTCTCACCTATCGCCTGTCGACCCCCGGCCCACGTCATCCCCCTGGCCTGGAATGCCCTCCCTCCCCACATCTGCCAAGCTAGCTCTCTTCCTCCCTTCAAGGCCCTACTGAGAGCTCACCTCCTCCAGGAGGCCTTCCCAGACTGAGCCCCCTCCTTCCTCTCCCCCTCGCCCCCCTCTCCCCCATCTTACCACCTTCCGTTCCCCACAGCACCTGTTTATATGTATGTATGTTTGTACATATTTATTACTCTATTTATTTATTTATTTATTTTACTTGTACATATCTATTCTATTTATTTTATTTTGTTAATATGTTTGGTTTTGTTCTCTGTCTCCCCCTTCTAGACTGTGAGCCCACTGTTGGGTAGGGACCGTCTCTATATGTTGCCAACTTGTACTTCCCAAGCTCTTATTACAGTGCTCTGCACACAGCAAGCGCTCAATAAATACGATTGATTGATTGATTACTACTGTGCTCTTACACAGTAAATGCTGAATATATTGCTTGGAACATAGTAAGCACTTAACAAATACCATCATTATTATTACATGCCACTGGTGGATTGAATCATTGATTGATTTTTCTTTCAAGTGCTCAATGCAGTACTCTGCACACGTTAACCACTCAATAGATCCCGTTAACGATGAAGACTGTTCTGAGCTCTGATTGAACTCACGACTTCTGCCCCTCTGCAGAAGACCATTGGCCCGGGATTTCTATATCTTTTTCTATCCTCCCTCATGATCCTGAGTCCCTGGGAGGAAAGCCTCAATGCCCTGCCCATTTCCCTCTTCCCCTATTTGCACAGACCCCCCCACTCCACGGCAGCAAGAGCTGCCGGCCAGTATTCAGGAAAAAACTCGGGAAGGGAAAGCCTCCTGTTGCTACAACTGCTTGCCCTGTGCAAAGGGAGAGTTCAACAATCAGATCGTTAGGTGGCTGCTGAGAATCATGCTTCCCGGTCACACAGCGGTGGGCTGGGCAAGGCATTCTGGGAGGGCTTTCTGAGAGCGAGAAATAATAATGGTAATAACAATAATGACTATTATGTTTGTTAAGCGTTTCCTAGGTGTCTAGATAATCAACATAACCTAGTGGATAGAGCCCTGGCCTGGGCATCAGAAGGCCTTGGGTTCAAATCCCAGACCTACTTTTTGTCCACTGTGTGAACTTGGACAAGTCACTTCACTTCTCTGTGTTTCAGTTCCTTCATCAGCAAAATGGGGGTTCAATACCTGTTCTCCTTCTTGCTTAGGCTGTGAGCCTCATTTGGGACTTGATGATCTTGTATCTACTCCAGCGCTTAGTGCAGTGCTTGGCACATAGTATGTGCTTAACAAATACCACAATTATTATTATCTGAGCCTCATTCTCTGGCAGAGGTGCCAAGATGCTTGGAGGGCTTTTTTATGGTTTCTGTTGAGTGGTTACTATATGTGAGGCACTGTGCTAAGCACCAAGGTATATACAAGTTAATTAGTTTGGACATAGTCCATATAATAATAATAATAAATGTGGTATATGTTAATCGTTTACTCTGTGCCAGGCACTGTTCTAAGCTCTGGTGTGGTTACAAGAACATTGGATGGACATAGTCCCTGTCCCACTTGGGGCTCACAGTCTCCATCCCCATTTTCAGTTGAGGTAACTGAGGTACATAAAATTGAAGGGAATTACCCAAGGTTATACAGCAGACATGTGGTGGAGCCAGGATTAGAAGTCATGGCCTTCAGACTCCCAGGCCCGAGCTCTATCCCCAAATGGGGCTCAAAGTCTTCATCTCCACTTTACAGATGAGGTAACTGAGACAAAGAGAAGTGAAGTGACTTGCCCAAATTTACCCAGGAGACAAGTGGTGGAGCTGATATTAGAACCCAGGTCCTTCTGACTCCCAGGTCGCTGATGCATCCGCTAGGCCAGGCTGGAGGTAGGAGGGACCCCAGCCTCCTCATTGCCCTATTGTCTCCTCAGGGACCGGAACTTCATGTCTTGTCCCAGGTGGGGTGGGGAATCCCATTTATTCCTTTCAGATTTGGATCAATGCATCAGGTGCCCAAAGGATGAATTTCCAAATCCCCAAAGAGATCAGCGTTCCCTGAAAGTGGTGGTTTTCCTTTCCTACAAGGAGACTTTAGGAATGGTTCTGGTGTTCTTAGTCCTCTGTTTCTCTCTACTCACCTCCCTGGTTTTAGGGGTCTTTGTCCACCACCGGGACACCCCCATCGTGAAAGCTAAAAACTGTGGTCTCAGTTACACTCTCCTCATGGCCCTTCAGCTCGGCTGCCTGTCCTCCTTGACCTTCATCAGCTACCATGGCCCGGCCACCTGCCTCTTGCAATGGATGGCCTTCGAAATCACCTTCTCCGTGGCAATTTCAGTCGTGTTGGCCAAGACGGTTACCGTCATCCTGGCCTTCAGGGCCACCGGGCTGGTGAGCAGAATGAGGACATGGCTGGAGCCCAGGGCGCCTTTCTCCATCATCTGGGCCTGCTTCCTCAGTCAAGTGGGCATCCACATGGTCTGGCTGTGGACCTCCCCTCGAATCCTGACTTAGACATGGTATCCGAGGCCAGGGTCATCTTCGTCCAGTGCAACCACCTTCTGCCGCATCCTGTGTTACCTGGGACTCCTGGACCTGGTCAGCCTCACGGTGGCTTTCCTTGCCAGGAAGCTGCCGGACAGCATCAACGAGGCCAAGTTCATCACATTCAACATGCTTATGTTCTGCAGCGTCTAAGTCACCTTTCTGCCTACCTTTCTGAGCTCCAGGGGCAAGACCATGGTGGCTGTGGCTGTAGAGGTCTTCTCCATCCTTGCCTCCGGTACTGGGCTCCTCGGATGCATCTTCGGGCCCAAGGTCTACATGATCCTGCTGAGACGGGACAGGAACACAAGAGGGCAGGTTCTGGGGTGGCAGAAGAAACCTTAAGTGAGGCACCATCAGGCAAGGTCCCTGGGGCCAAACTCGGGGTTTTTGTCATGCTAGGGCGATAGTTTGGGTGTAGCCCCTCTGCACCAACACATGACGCCAGGTGCATCCCCCAGAAGGCAGTTTGGTATGAGGTGATTTTTCGCATCAGCTCCCAAATCGTCCATGTTCCTTCCTTTCCCTCGTCCTCCAACCTCCTTTCTGTGGGCAATCCTAGGACCTGGGCTCATTTGAGAGAAGCACCAATCTCCTTCCCCAGGAGGAGGCCAAGGGCAGCGCCTCCCGCAGGTGGAGGGAGAAAGAGGCCTCTCCCTAAAGATCTGCCCTGGATCTCCGGCAGAGCCCTAGCTGGGTGGGAGGGGGAATATCAATCCTGGGTCAGTCCCCACTCTGGCCTCTGATCCTGTCCCTTACACCTCTGCCCACTTCCCACCTCCCTCATCCAATCAATCAGTCAATCAATAGTATTTATTGAGCAATTATAGTGTGTAGAGCACTGTACCAAGGACCTGGGAGAGTATGATATAACATTATAGCAGGCACATTCCTTTCCAGCAACGAGTTTAGACTAGACGGGGAGACAGACATTAATTTAAATCAATAAATTACAGCTATGAAATTCCACTCTCACTCTCTTGCGTTAGTTCATTGGGCCTTCCATTAGCCATACGTTGTAACAATAATAATAATAATAGTACTGTTAAGTGCTTACTAAGTGTAAAACACTCTTCTCAGCTCTGCGGGGATACAAGGTGATTAGGTTATTCCACCTGGGACTCACAGTCTTCAACCCCATTTTACAGATGAGGGAACTGAGGCACAGAGAAGTTAAGTGACTTGCCCAAAATCACACAGCTGATAAGTGGTGGAGCCAGGATTAGAACCCACTCCCAAGCCCAGCCTCTTGGCACTGAGCCACGCTGCTTCTCTAGCTGCTTGTAAACATCACGTTTCCCGTTTCATGACTCATCTTTGTCTCTCTCACCAAAAGAATGTGCCAAATTAAATTATTAGAACAATCATTCACTGGTATTTATTGAATGCTTATTATGTGCAGAACACTGTACTAAGTGGTTAGAAAAGTACAATATAACATAGTTGGTAGATGCAGTATCTGCTCACAGGGAGTTTACAGCATTCAGCGCGAGATAGAAATTAGAATATGTACATAATTGCTGTGGGGCTGGTATGACTATTAAAATGAGTAGCTTTTCTCTTAGATTTCCACGTTATAAATTAGCATTTGTTCCAGAACACATGGAGGAAGAATATGAAATTCCATTCTGTGCTATGTTCTCTAATAATGAATGACACTAAACTATTGTAGATTAGGAGGGCAATGCGAGGGGCACTGCTGTGTAGAACATGGATGCCAGCTGTCTTGAAACGAGGGAGAGTCGGAAGGTGGTTTCAGATAATCAAAGGAGCCGGTGTGAGGAAGAAGGTCATGACGATGAGGTGGGGCAGAAAGGTGTAGAAGGCTTTAGACTGGCTCTCTAATGACCGCATCCTCAGCACATCTGAGAAGATGCAGATGTAAAAGCCGATCATGAAACCAAACAGACGAGGGTAAGACATGTAATTAAACTATTGTTTAATCTTTGTTAAACTAGCTCATATTATGAGTACCATTATTGAGACGCAGCACGACCTTGCGGAAAGAGCACGGGCCTGGGAGTCAGAGGTCCTGGGTTCTGCCACTTGTCTTCTGTTTGACCTTGGGCAACTCACTTTACTTCTCTGGACCTCAGTTACCTCATCTATGAAAAGGAGATTTTGACTGTGAGTCCATGTGGGACATGGATTGTGTCCAACCTGATTAGCTCGTGTCTACCCCAGCACTTATTACAGAGCCCGGTACATAGTAAGTGTTCAAGAAATACCATTAAAAAAATTAGTGAGAGAGAATGGAGGGTTGGATAAGGTTGAGGGAGGAAGGCCCATAAGAAAGCTCTGACCTGCAGACCAGTGTGACTGTAAAAATAGTAGTATTACCTAAGACATTACTATGTGCCAAGCTCTTTACTAAGCATGGAGTAGATACAAGATCATCAGAGTGGACATAGTCCCTGTCTGACACTGGGCTCACAGTCTAAGTAGGAGGGAGGACAGGTATTGCATCCCCATTTTGCAGATGAGGGAGCTGAGTTGCCCAAGGACACACAGCAGACAAGTAGCAGAGGCAGAATTAGACTTCAGGCCCTCTACCTCTCAGGCTCAGGCTCTTCACCATGCCATACTAATTCCCTCAAGTGGATCCCTCCATATTCCACTACCCCGGCAAGAGAAAGTGTTGATTAATCCCGACAATAAAGTTGCCAGAGAAAATCTTCCCCAGTGCAGCCTTCATGTGAGGGAGAGACAGGAAGAGGCACAGACAGTAAAAGAAAATGGCAGAAGGATGTGGGAGGCAGGAGGAAATAGACAGAGTGAAAGACAGGGGAAGGAGGGGGAGGCAGGGGAGACAAACATGAGGCACAGGGATGGGAAGACAAAGAGATGAGGAAACAGAGATGGGATAGATAGACTGTACGGTCTTAGTACAGTACTCTGCACAAGGTAAGCGCTCAGTAAATACTTTTGAATGTATAAATGTCATTGACAATCCTTTCTTGCAACCTGCAGAAAATCACAAGGATAGGATAGCTGGTCAAAAGACCCAAGCCAAATGTGCTTGCATCTGAAACTTTAACTTGTTATTCACCCACTACCAGGCCCATAGCACATACATGTACTAATCAATCAATCAATTAGTCATTCAATTGTATTTACTGTTGCTTACTGTGTACAGAGCACCGTACTAAACTTTTGGGTAGATACAAGATAATCAGGTTGGGCACATTCCATGTCCACATGGGGCTCATGTCTTAATCTTCATTTTCCAGATGAAGTAACTGAGTACCACAGATGTTCAGTAGCATGCCTAAGGTCACACAGCATACACGTGGCAGAGCCAGGAATAGAACTCAGGTCCTCTGACTCCCAGCCCTGTGGTCTATCCAATAGGCCACACCATTTCTGCTTCTGCTTTTCTATATCTATCTATCTATCTATCTATCTATCTAGATATATATATATATATATATGTGCATATATGTAAGCCCACTATAGTTTTACTTTGATTATATTCCTACATTCTCCTCTCACCCGCATTTGCAGAGCAATGAGAAACCCTCTAATAAATCATAAAACAGCTATTGAAAACAAAACCACATTCCATTCTAGGTGAGCATTTCCCTTCCCAGGATCTTCTCCAGGGCAGCCTTCATGTCACTGTTCCTCAGGCTGTAGATTAGGGGGGCAGTGCGGGGGGGCACTGCTGTGTAGAACATGGATGCCAGCTTTCTTGAAACGAGGGATAGTCGGAAGGTGGTTCCAGATAATCAAAGGAGCCAGTGTGAGGAAGAAGGTCATGACGATGAGATGGGGCAGAAAAGTGGAGAAGGCTTTAGACTGGCTCTCTAATGACCGCATCCTCAGCACATCTGAGAAGATGCAGATGTAAAAGCCGATCATGGAAACCAAACAGACGAGGGTAAGACATGGAATGAGGGCCAAAACACCCATCTGTGCCATGATCCAATCAGAGCCAGTCAGAAGAAGGAAATAGAGATTTCCCTCAACAGTGTCAAAGGTCTGGGGAAGAATACTGGGGGCGTGCAGAACAATAATGGAATATGACTGATTCCCCAATGATGGATCAGTTTACTGACTGAGGGGTCAGTCAGGTGAACTAATTGTTATTCACTGGCCAACTTCTAGTGGATCTTGAAAGTGATTAAGGCTTCAGTGAGGGCCTTGCTTCATGGAGATTTATGATTCGTCTTGGTTAGAGAATGGGAGGCTGGGCTGAAAGAGAAGGCTGAAAAGGGGAAAAAATATCTCCCAGGTAGCTGTTGAGAGACACAGAGAGCTTTCTTGTGTCCGATCAGTTTCAAGTTCTCAGTCGCCTCTTCTTAGAGAAGCAGCATGGTTTAGTGTAAAGAACCTGGTCCTGGGAGTCAGAAGATCTGAAGTCTAATCCTGACACCCCACTTGTCTGCTGTGTGATCTTGGGCAAGTCACTTCACTTCTCTGTGCCTCAGTTCTCTCATCTGCAAAATGGAGTTTCAATTCCTGTTCTCCCTCCTACTTAGACTGTGAGCCCCATGTGGGACCTGATTATCTTGCATCTACTACAGCATTTAGTACAGAGCTCCACTCATAAGAAACACTTAAAAAATGCCACAATTATTTGTAATAGCAAAAGACAATCCAAAAGCAATTATAATCATAATTATGATATTTCTTAAGTGCTTACTATGCGCCATGTACTGTTCTAAGCACTGGAGTAGATACAAGCTAATCGGGTCAGACACAGTCCCTATCACACATGAGGCTCACAGTCTCAATCCCCATTTTACAGATGAGGTAACTGAGGCACAGAGAAGTTAAGTGACTTGCCCACATTTACATAGCAAAAGGAGGCAGAACCTGGATTAGACCACACATCCTCTGATTCGCTAGCCCATGTTCTTTCCACAAGGCAGTGGTGCTTCTTGGAAGAGTCGAATACAACAGAGTTGTTAGACACGTTCCCTGCCCACAATGAGTTTACAGTCTAAAGGACTAATGGACCAGCAAACATTTCCTTCTTGTTGGACCCTGTCCCACCTAACATCCTTCCCAAACTGGCCTTCAACTCTCTGTTACTGAGGCTGTAGATGATGGAGTTGTTGGCTGGAGGCACTATGGAATAGAACATGGAAAAACAGATCCATCCCTGAAGGACCATTTGACTTCGGATTTAGAAAGGCAAAGGCCCCCGCGGAGAGGAAAAGAGTGACGACGACCAGGTGGGGCAGGCAGGTGGAGAAGGCTTTGGACCTGCCCTCCACCGTCGGTATCTTCAGCACGATGCAGAAGATACAGATGTAAGAGACGACGATGGAAACGAAGCAGAGCAAGGGGAGGCCTGTAGTAAAGGTTCTGACTTTGGCTTCTCTAAGGATCACAGTGGAATCAGTGAGGGCCAGGAGGTGGGGAGCATTGTAGAAGAAAAGTTGGATCACGTTGGATCCACAGAAGGACTCAGAGAAGGTGTCGACCATGTGCCTGAGGGCGGAGAGGCCCTCGCTGAGCCAGGAGGCGGTCGCCATCTTCCCATAAGCCTCTTTGTTGATAACGACTTTGTAGCGCAAAGGGTGGCAGATCAATCAATCAATCAATCGTATTTATTGAGCGCTTAATGTGTGCAGAGCACTGTACTAAGCGCTTGGGAAGTACAAGTTGGCAACATATAGAGACAGTCCCTACCCAACAGTGCGCCCACAGTCTAAAAGGGGGAGACAGAGAACAAAACCAAACATACTAACAAAATAAAATAAATAGAATAGATATGTACAAGTAAAATAAATAGAGTAATAAATATGTACAAACATATATACCTATATACAGGTGCTGTGGGTAAGGGAAGGAGGTAAGATGAGGGGGATGGAGAGGGGGACGAGGGGGAGAGGAAGGAAGGGGCTCAGTCTGGGAAGGCCTCCTGAAGGAGGTGAGCTCCCAGTAGGGCCTTGAAGGGAAGAAGAGAGCTAGCTTGGCAGATGGGCAGAGGGAGGGCATTCCAGGCCCGGGGGATGACGTGGGCCGGGGGTCGATGGCGGGACAGGCGAGAACGAGGTACGGTGAGGAGATTAGCGGCGGAGGAGCGGAGGGTGTGGAGTGGGCTGTAGAAGGAGAGAAGGGAGGTGAGGTAGGAGGGGGCGAGGTGATGCAGAGCCTTGAAGCCCAGGGTGAGGAGTTTCTGCCTGATGCGCAGATTGATTGGTAGCCACTGGAGATTTGTGAGGAGGGGAGTAACATGCCCAGAGCGTTTCTGGACAAAGACAATCCGGGCAGCAGCATGAAGTATGGATTGAAGTGGGGAGAGACACGAGGATGGGAGATCAGAGAGAAGGCTGATGCAGTAGTCCAGACGGGATAGGATGAGAGCTTGAATGAGCAGGGTAGCGGTATGGATGGAGAGGAAAGGGCGGATCTTGGCAATGCTGCGGAGGTGAGACCGGTAGGTTTTGGTGACGGCTTGGATGTGAGGGGTGAATGAGAGAGCGGAGTCGAGGATGACACCAAGGTTGCGGGCTAGTGAGACGGGAAGGATGGTAGTGCCGTCAACAGAGATGGGAAAGTCAGGGAGAGGGCAGGGTTTGGGAGGGAAGACAAGGAGTTCAGTCTTGGACATGTTGAGTTTTAGGTGGCGGGCAGACATCCAGATGGAGATGTCCTGAAGTCAGGAGGAGATGCGAGCCTGGAAAGAGGGGGAGAGAGCAGGGGCAGAGATGTAGATCTGGGTGTCATCAGCGTAGAGATTATAGTTGAAGCCGTGGGAGCGAATGAGGTCACCAAGGGAGTGCGTGTAGATCGAGAACAGAAGGGGACCAAGCAATGAAACTTGGGGAACCCCCACAGTAAGGGGATGGGAGGGGAAGGAGGAGCCTGCAAAAGAGACTGAGAATGAACGACCGGAGAGATAAGAGGAGAACCAGGAGAGGACGGAGTCTGTGAAGCCAAGGTTGGATAGCATGTTGAGGTGAAGGGGGTGGTCCACAGTGTTGAAGGCAGCTGAGAGGTCGAGGAGGATTAGGATAGAGTATGAGCCGTTGGATTTGGCAAGCAGGAGGTCATTGGTGACCTTTGAGAGGGCAGTTTCCGTGGAATGTAGGGGACGGACTTCAGACTGTAGGGGGTTGAGGAGAGAGTTGGTGTTGAGGAATTCGAGGCAGCGCGCGTAGACGATTCGGTCGAGTTTGGAAAGGAATGGTAGGAGGGATATGGGGCTATAACTAGAAGGTGAGGTGGGGTCAAGAGAGGGTTTTTTTAGGATGGGAGAGACATGGACATGTTTGAAGGCAGAGGGGAAGGAACCAGTGTAGAGTGAGCGGTTGAAGATGGGAGTTTAGGAGGAGAGAAGGGACAGAGAGTGAGATTTCATGAGATGAGAGGGAATGGGGTCGGAAGCACAGGTGGCCAGAGTAGCACTTGAGAGGAGGGAGGAGAGCTCCTCTGAGGATACTGCTGGGAAGGATGGGAGAGTAACGGAGAGTGTTGAGAGCCGGGGGGTTGGAGAAGAGGAGGAGTGACTTTGGAGAGGTCAGACCCGATGGATTTAATTTTATTAATGAAGCAGGAGGCCAGATCGTTGGGGGTGAGGGAAGGAGGAGGGGGAGGAACGGGGGGCCTGAGAAGGGTGTTGAATGTACGGAAGAGCTGGCGGGGATGATGGGCATGGGTACCAATAAGGGAGGAGAAATAGTTTTGTCTGGCAGAGGAGAGGGCTGCGTTAAGGCAGGAAAGGATAAACCTGAAGTGAACGAGGTTGGCATGGTGTTTAGACTTCTGCCAGCAACGTTCGGCAGCTCGAGCATAAGAGCGAAGGAGGCGGACAGTGGCAGTGATCCAGGGCTGTGGGTTAGTGGTACGAGAGCAGCGAAGGGAAAGGGGAGCGAGTGAGTCTAGCTGAGTAGAAAGGGTAGTTGAGAGCAGTAATCTGATCAAGATTGGGTAGAGAGGAGAGGGAGGCGAGGTGGGGTGTGAGGCGCTCAGATGGATGGGGTCAAGAGAGTGGAGATCTCTGTGAGGGAGTAATCTGGATTTAGAGGGGACAGGAGTGTGAGCGAAGAGGCAGGCGAGAAGATTATGATCAGAGAGAGGGATTTCAGAGTTGGTGATTCTACAGCCATCAGCCCATGCCTCCTCCATCTTATGAAAACTGGGTAGGTCAGGGGGCTACTGATAGCCACATAGGGGTCGTACATCATGGAGGCCAGGAGAAGCCCTTCAGCCCCTGCAGTGGTCAAGAAAAAGAAGTTCTGGACCCCACAGCCAAAGAAGGACTTGAACTTCCTGTTACAGAGGAAATTGGCAGCTTTCATTGGCACGACTGTGGGGATGTATGTCAGATACATGTGGGAGATCTTGCTGAGTCAAAAGTACATGGGATTGTGAAGGCGGGGTCAAGGTGAACGAGGCTTATTTGAAAGATGAAGAAGATGAGGGAGAAGAGGAACAGACCACTTTGTTTTGAAGAAAAGAGTCCTAAGAAAAAAAAATCAGTGGTCCATGTTTGATTCCAGTTCTCCATGTAGCTTTCATGAACTTCTACCTAAGAGAGGAATCAAAAATTTTTAAATAAAGTACAGATCAGTGGGCTTCCTGTCTACTCTCTTCACTTATCCCAGAACACTGTAGCCAAAGCCCAAAATAAAACTGACTGATTTTATAAGCTTCCCAGGACCTACACTGATGCAGATGATCAAATGATTAGATAAATGGATGAATAAATGAATGAAACTGGATTTAGTGATTTCCTTTCATTGTAACATCCCTAACAAGATATTTTCGTGTTATTAATAGGAAATTCTAGGGCATGGTTACTATTCCATCTATCTTCATTATTACTCATTCATCAAGATAAGCAGAGTGGCCTAGGAGAAGCAGACTAGTGGAAAGAGCATGGGCCTGTAGTCGAAGGACCTAGGTCTTAATAATCCGGCTCTTCCGACTGCTTGCTATGTGACCTTGGGCAAGTCTGTTCTCTCTCCTGAATTAGACTGGGATTCCCGTGTGAGAAAGGGACTTTGTATGACTTAACTTGTACCGGCACCAACGCTTAGAAGAGTGTTTGACATATAGTAAGCGTTTAACAAATACCATAAAAAATAGAAATCCCTGCACTGTACATGGTGTCTACTGAATTTGCTAAAGTCCTGTTATGCCACAGTGATTTCTCTAACATTAGTCATCACCATCATCAGTGATATTTATTGAGCTCTTACTGTGTGCAGAACACTGAACTAAACACTTGGGGGAGTACAATATAACAGAGTTAACCATAGAGAGAATGAGAGAGAGAAAGAGAGAGAGAGAGTGAGTGAGCGAGAGAGAGAGAAAGGGAGAGAGGGGGAACGAAAGGGAGAGGGAGATTCCCGTGTACATTTCCATTCTGCTTAAACACTATCCCACTTGTCTGCTGTGAGACCATGGGCGAGTCACTTCACTTCTCTGTACCTCAGATACCTCATCTGTAAAATAGGGGCTAAGAGTGTGAGACGCATATAATCTCGCTGTGAGCAGGAAATCTGTCCATTTGTTTTATTTTACTCTCCCAAGTGCTTAGTACAGTTCATTATATGCAGTAAGCATGGAATAAGTTCAATTGAGTGAATGAATAAATAAATACGAGTCAGGTACTATATTCTACCTGATTTGGTTGTATCCACCCCAGCACTTAATACAGTACCTAGCACATAGTAAGTGCTTAAGAAATACTATTGTTATCATCATCATCATCATCATCACCATTATTATTAACCCCAGCACTTAGTAGAGGGCCTGGCACATTGTAAATGTTCAACAAATACTATTTTTAAAAAACAGACTCCATAACATGCTATAAAAAGGAAACTGTTTATTTACCATTGAAATATCAATTAAGGTCAATGATAATAATAACAATAATAATAATATTTGTAACGTGCTAACTACATGTCAAGCACTGTTCTAAGCATCGGAGAAGATACAAGATAATCAGATCGCTGTCCCACACAGGATTCACAGTCTAAGTAGGAAGGAAAACAGGTGTTGAATCCCCATTTTACAGATGATGTAATAGAGGCACAGAGAAGTGAAGTGACGTGCCCAAGGCCACCCAGCAGATAAGTAGCAGAGCCAGAATTAAAACCCACGTCTTCTGCCTCCCAAGCCCATGTTCTTTCTATTAGTCCATGCTGATTCCCAAGGAGCAAAAGCAGGAAGCTCCATAGGACCCCAGTAATAATAATAACAATAATAATAATAGTGGAATTTGTTAAGCTCTTACTATGTGCCAATCCCTGTATTAAAAGTTGGGGTAGATAGGAGGTAATCAGGTTGGACACAGTCCCTGTCCCTTATGGGGCTCACAGTCTTGATCTCCGTTTTGCAGTTGAGGGAACTGAGATACGGAGAAGTTAAGTGACTTGATCAAGTCACACAGCAGAGTGTTGGGGAGTAGGGATTAGAACCCACATCTCCCTGACTCCCAGGCCCAGCCCCTATCCCCTAGGCCACACTGCTTCCCTTTCGACACTCAGTGTTAATTCCTGAACCTGCAATCAATGACGGCCCTCTTTACGGCCCGCAGCACCTCCCTGTTCTTCAGGCTGTAGATGAGGGGGTTCAGCACGGGGGTGAGAATAGTGTAGAAGGCTGAAACCACCTTGTCATAGTCAGTTGAGTCATAAGAACTGGGCCTCATGTAGATATAGATGGTGGTCCCGTAGAAGAGGCCGACAACGCTGAGATGAGAGGAGCAGGTGGTGAAGGTCTTCTTCTTGGCTTCTATCGACCTCATACGGAGTATCGTCCCCAGAATGAGGCCGTAAGAGCCCATGATGACAGAGAAAGGGATCAGCAGCATCAGGACGCAGCAGACGTACATGACGGACTCAAAGACCGTAGTGTCATCGCAGGCCAAGCGCACCAGAGCAGGGGCTTCACAGAAAAAATGGTTGACTTCTCGGGAACGGCAGAAGCGATAGCTCATGGTGACCCCCGCCTGCACCAAGCCATCTGTCGCTCCGAGCAACCAGGAGACCACCATCAGGAGGAGGCAAAGCCTGGGGCTCATGAGATCACGGGATAGCGTAAAGGGCAGCAAATGGCCACAAACCGATCGTAGGCCATGGCGGCTAACAGGAAACACTCGCCCCCTCCCAGAGTGATGAAGATGAAGATTTGGATGGCACATCCGACGAGGGAGATGGAATTCCTACCATACCAGAAGTCGCCAGCCATTTTGGGGTTGGTGGTGAAGACCAGTATCAAGTCCATGAGTGACAGCTGACTGAGCAGGAAGTACATGGGGGTGTGGAGGTGGGAATCTCTGAGGATCAGGAGAATTATGGCTGCATTGCCCATCAACGAGGTGACGGAGGTCATCATAACCAAGGCGAAGAGGACTTGGTGAGCTCGGGTGTGTTGAAACAGCCCAAGAAGAACGAAGTCTGTCCCTACAGTGTCGTTCTCCTTCTCCATGGCTCTGTCCCAGTAGGAAGTTAGATCTGGAAAGAAACAAACCAACAACAAAAGAATCAGTGGAAAGGGAAGTTTAGTAGCAGGGGAAGATGAGATTGGGTCCATTTGCTTCTTATTGGGAAGCTAAATCTTGAGAGCATAGACAATCCAAAATTATAACATTCGTGGTATTTGCTAGGCACTTAGACTTTTTTATGGTTTTGTTAAATGCTTACTATGTGCCAGAAACTGTTCTAAGCACCGGGGTAGATACAAGCTAATCAGGTTAGACACAGTCCATGTTCCACATGGGTCTCACAGCCTTCATCCCCAATTTACAGATGAGGGAACTGAGGTACAGAGGAAGTGAAGGGATTTACTCAAGGTCATACAGCAGACATGTGGCAGAGCTGGGATTAGAAGCCCGCTGTTGGGTAGGGACCGTCTCTATATTTTGCCAACTTGTACTTCCCAAGCGCTTAGTAGAGTGCTCTACACACAGTAAGCGCTCAATAAATATGATTGAATGAATGAATGAATGAATGAATTAGAAAACAGGCCTTTTTGACTCCCAGGTCTGGGCTCTACCCACTAGGCCAAGCACTGGGAAAGATATGATATACTCAGATTGGACCTACTTCCTGTCCCACGTGGGGCTTCCAAGCACTTAGTACGGTCCTCTGCAAACAGTAATTGATTCACAATTTCAAGGGAGGGAGAACAGATACTCAATCTCCATTTTTACATGCAAGGAGACTGAGAAGCTGTGTGGCCTAGTGAATAGAGCACAGGCCTGGGAGTCAGTAGGACCTGGGCGCTAATCCTGCCTCTGTCATTTGTCTGCTGTGTGACCTTGGGAAAGTCGCTTAACATCTCTGTGCCTCAGTTCCCTCATATGAAAAATGGAGATTAAAACCGTGAGCCCCACATAGGACATTGGACAGCGTCCAACCCAATTTTCTTGTTTCTACTCCAACATTTAGTACAGTGCCTGGCACATAGTAAGCACCTAATAGATACCTCAAGCATCATCATCACAGGGAATTTAAGTGACTTGTCCAGGTTCAAACAGTAGACAAGTGGCAGAGCCTGGGTTAGAACACAGGTCCCCTGATTCCCAGGCTTGTGGTCTGGCCACTGAGTCACAAAGTTTTCTCAGGATACTCCAATGGGCAATAACAGTAAGACTGAGACTGATGCCATTGACCCCCGTGGCAGTAATATGGTTAGGATGATCATTATCACAGTTAGTTATGATCATTATCATCATATTTATTAAAGAGTTTTTTATGGGTCAGGCACTGGGCTAAATGCTATAGTAATAATAATAACAATAATAATAATAATAATGGCATCTATTAAGCACTTACTATGTGCAAAGCATGGTAGCTTTACGATTCTCAAAATGGGCACAATCCCTAAAATCGGTCAGTCAATCAATGGTATTCAGTAAGCGCTTATTATGGGCAGAGCACTCTACTAAGTGCTCGAGAAATTGCAATAGAGTTAGTAGACATAATCCCTGCCTTCATGGAGCTTACAATCTAGTAGGGGAGACAAGCAGTAAAAGAAATTACAGAGGATAAGGATGAGAAGCAGTGTGGCCTAATGGATAGAACACAGGCCTGGGAGTCAGAGGGACCTGGGTTCTAATCCCAGCTCTGCCTCTTGTCTATGTGACTTTGGGCAAGTCACTTGTCTTCTCTGGGCCTCAATTACCACATCTGTGAAATGGGAATTAAGACTGTGTTCCCCACATGGGACATGGACTGTATCCAACCTGATTAGTATGGTTGAGACTAAGCACTTGCTTAGTACAGTGCTCTGCAAATGGTTAGCACTCAAAAATACCATTGATTGATTGATTAACAAATACCATAAAAATAATATAGTACATGGAATATAGATATGTACATAAGGGCTTTGGGGTGGGGTGAAATGCAGAAGGGAGGGAGAATAGGATGAGAAGTACCGCTTCCCCTCCCTTCTAATCACGCCATTTCTCACCTGCCCCGGAATGCCCTCCCTCCCCACAGCCGCCATCTCTCCCTCCCTTCAAAGCCCTACTGAGAGCTCACCTCCTCCAGGAGGCCTTCCCACACTCAGCCCCCTCCTTCCTCTCCCCCTCCCCCCCCGCCCTCCCTCCTTCCCCTCCCCACAGCGCCTGTATAGACGTTGGTACAGATTTATTACCCTATTTATTTTACTTGTACATATTTACATATTCTGTTTATTATGTTAATATGTGTTGTATTGTTGTCTGTCTCCCCCTTCTAGACTGTGAGCCCACTATTGGATAGGGGCCGTCTCTAGATGTTGCCAACTTGGACTTCCCAAGCGCTTACTACAGTGCTTTGCACACAGTAAGCGCTCAATAAATACGATTGAATGAATGAATGAATGAATGAGAAGTCAGTCACGGAATGCTTAATGGAGGAGAGACCCCACTAATATCACTATTATAATTTTTAAAGTAATAATTATTATATGATGTTAGTAGTGGGATAGTAGTCTATATTTCAACCTGGGCTCAAAATCTAATGGGAATCAACCAATTAATCAGTGGTACTGATTGAATGCTTACTGCGCACAGTGCACTGTAGTAATCGCTTGCTAAAGTACACAAGAAAATGGTATAATAAGACGAAGAATGATATTTGGCATTTGCATAACTTATTATGCTCCAAGTGCTGTACTAAGGTTAATCACTTCAGATACATTCTCTGTCTCAGATGGGGCTGGCTCAGAGACAAAGTTGGAGAGAGAACAGGTGTGATCTAATGGTTAAAGCACAGGCCTGGGAGTCAGAAAAACCTGGGTTCTAATCCAGGCTACATCACCTGGCTGCTATGTGATCTTGGGCAAGTCACTAAACTCTTCTGTGCCTCGGTTACCTCATCTAGAAAATGGGGATTGATTGGGAGCTCCATATGAGACATGGACTGTGTCCAACCTAGTTAGTTTGTATCTATCCTACTGCTTAGTACAGTGCCTGGCACAGAATAAATGCTTAACAAATACCATTAACAAAAGTGGCAAAACTGGGATTAGAACCCAGGTCCTTCTGACTCCCAGGCCCATGCTCTATCCACTAGGCCAGGCTGCTTCTCTATATGCCAAGCACAGTACAAAGCACCCTAGTTGATATAAGATAAGTTACACATGAGGATCACAGTCTAAGTACTTCATAATCAATCAGTCAGTCAATCAGTGGTATTCATTGAGAGCTTACTGTGTGCAGAGCATTGTACTAAGTGCCTAGATGGTAGATACATTCCTTGCCCACAAGGACCTTACAACCTAAAGGGTTTCTTGATGACTTCCCTGCCTCCTGTCTCTCCCAACTCCAGTCCAAAATTTGCTCTGCTGCCCAGATAACATTTCTACAAAAACGTTCAGTTAATGTTTCCTCACTCCTCAAGAACCTCCATTGATTGCCCATCCACCTCTGCATCAAAGAGAAACTCCTCACCATTGAATTTAAATCTTTCAATCATCCTGGCCCCTCCTCCCTTACCTCACTACTTTCCTACTACAACCCATCCCACACATTTCACTCTTCTAATTCCACCCTACCCACTGTAACTCGATCTCATCTATCTCACTTCCAACTTCTCACCCACATCGTGCCTTCGACCTGGAACACCCTCCCATTTCATATCTGACAGACAATCAATTTCCCCACCTTCAAAGCCTTATTAAGATTACAGCTCCTCCAAAAGGCCTTCCCTGACTAAGCCCTCATCTCCTCTTCTCCAACTCTATTCTGCATCAACCTTGCACTTGGATTTGCACCCTTTATTCACCCCTCCATCAGCCCCATAACACTTATGTGCATTTCCATAATTTTTTTATATTAATGTTTGCCTCTAGACTGTAAATTCGTTGTGGGCAGGGAACATATCTACCAACCCTGTTATATTGTACTCTTCAAAGTGCTTAGTACAGTTCTCTGTACACAGTAAGTACTCAATAAATATCATTGATTGATCCAGTGAGAACACGTATCTTATGATTAGTTTTATAGATGATGAAACTGAGGCATAGAGGAGCTAAATAAGTTGCCCAAGAATACACAGCAGGCAAAGTGTTGGAGGCAGTGTTAGAATGAAAACCCAGGAATCCTGACTCCCAGTGCTCTGCTCTTTTCACTAGGCCAGGTTACCTACTCAGTTACATCCCCCCAGGGACATGACTGCACGGTTTCTATCTCTTTGCACAGAGAGAAATAGACCAACTTAATTTCCAAGAAATCATTGAGCCTGCTCAATGGTTTGCTTCACTTCTTTTAATCGTATTTGTTAAGTGCTTACTATGTGTCAGACACTGTACTAAGCACTGTGTAGGTGCAAGCTTATGTGGTTGAAAACAGTCTCTGTCTCACATGGGATTCACTGTCTCAATCCCTATTTTACAGATGAGGTAACAGGCACAGAGAAATTAAGTGACTAGCCTAAGGTCACTCAGAAGCAAGCTTTGGAACCGGAATTAGACTCCAGGCACAGAGAAGTTAAATTACTTGCCCAGGTACACCCACAGACAAGTTGTGGAGCCAGAATTAAAACCCAGGTCCAATTCTTGTTTCATTGTTCTCTCATAAACACTAGGCAGGGAGACAGGCATTTGGGGATGGAACTTTATATCTCACTGCCAATTCACTATGCCACCTCAATACCACCTCTTTCCCTCCGTGGTTCTAATTCATAGAAACGGTGTGGCCTAGTGGAAAGCACACAGGAATGGGCGTTAGAAAACCTGGGTTCTAATCCTGGTTCTTCCACTTGCCTGCTGTGTGACCTTGGTCAAATCACTTCACTTCTCTGTGCTTCAGTTTCGTCCTTTGTAAAACGGAGATTAAATGCCTGATTTTGTTATTGTTGTTTTATTAATGTAATTTATTCAGGACTTAGAATGTGCCAGGCCCTGTACTAAGCACTGGGACAATCAAATTGGAAAGTTCCTGTTCCTTACAGAGCTCAATGTCTAAGTACTCCCTCACATTTAGACTGTGAGCTATGTGAAATAGAAAATGTGTCTGAGCTGACAAGTCTGTCTATCCCAGAAGTAAACATAGTGCTTGGCACATAGTAAGCACTTGATACCACAATTAGATCACATCTCCTTCAAGAGGCCTTCACCAATTAATCCCTCTTTTCCTCAACTTGCTCTCCCTGTAGCATCTCTTATGCACTTGGATCTGTGACCTTTGAACATCTGATATTCACCCACCCTCAACCCCACAACAATTATGTAAATATATTTAAATTATATATCATAAATCATTTATTTATATTAATGTCTGTCTCCCCCTCTAGACTGAAAGATCGTTATGGGCATGGAATATATCTTCTAACTCTGCTGTATTGCATGCTTCCAAGTGCTCTACACACCCTAAGTGTTCAGTAAGCACCATCGATTGATTAATTGATCGATCCTTTAATTATGAGAGGTGGTAAGGGCTCTAGGGACTCACGTGGTTCAGTCTTCTAAACCAGGAAGAATCTAATCCTGTTTTTAAATGCAATCTGGGTCAGGGACTATATAAAACCCCCTCCTAACCTGGAGCCACAGTCAGGAAGTTCTTTCTAATATCACCCCCAAATTCTTCTAGATACAACAGAGGAGACTTTCTATTTTGGTTTTTTTTTTTTATTTTGGATAGTCCAGGCTGTCTTCGTGATGGTTCTTTTTCGGTGTAATAAGAGGACGAGGAATAGCATTTATTAAGCACCAAATATGTGTGAAGCAATTTATTAAGCACTTTGCAGGGGGGGCGGGGGGGGAAGACAGATATGACATCAGTCAGCAGTCTTGTCTCTAACTAATCCCAAATTCTGAAACTTTCTTCATAGATCCTCTCCATATTCCATCTGTCTACTGATTTTGGCTGATCCTCTTGGCATTCTTGATAGAATTATGGCATCCTTCTTAAAAGAAAACAGCCTGCTACTGAGAGCAATGCCCCAAGCATTAAACGTTTTAGAAAAAGTTTCCAATTCACCCAAGATTGAAATGAGAATGGCTAGGATTATTTATCACAATGTCTTGAGCTCGACTCCCCTGCCTCCTCTCTCTTGTCTACGTCATTCCTCACCCGTGGTGCTCTCTCAATAATATGTATAACTAGGACATTTATTAGCTTTGATGTCGGCCAAATGCATAGATAGATGGGGTAGATACAATGCAATCAGATCAGAGACAGTCCCAGCCTCTTCAAATCCACCGGAATGCACCTCTTCCCATTTCAAAAGTTTTTTTCTGAATTCCCATCTCCTCTAGTTAGCCTTCACCATTTAATTTTCTCTTTCCCTGGTTCTTTCCCCAGCAACTGCTAGTCCCAACTCTGTTTGTCCAACTCTGTCTCTGCTGGAATCTGACCAATATTATTTGGGAGTGGGAAACGAAGTCAGGACGAAGTGATAACCCCAAGCCCTCTCCAACCTTACCTGCACACGATCATTCACATCCATTGTGCCATGGGCTCAGTGAACAGGACGCTTCTTATACATCTGACCCTATGGCATCAGAACAGCTAATTCTGGTAGAAGGGGAGTGGCCTCATGGCAAGTGGAGCCTCCCGAGAAAGAAGCTCCAAGAATCACAGCACCTCAGAATTCTTAAAATCCTCTAGAGGTCTTCTTTCCCAATTTCCTTCCACCAGTGCTGGCTGAAATCAAATCATTTCAGACAGATCACTTCTTCCCGCCTCCAGTTCCTTATTCAATTATTCAATCATATAAGCAGTATGGCAAAGTGCCTAGAGCACAGAGTTGGAAATCAGAACATCATGGTTGCTAATCCTGGCTCGGCAACTTGTCTGCTCTGTGGGCTTGGGCAAGTTACTTAACTTCTCTGTGCCTCAGTTACCTCATTTGTAAAATGGGGATTAAGACTGTGAGCCCCATGTGGGACAGTGACTATGTCCAACCCAATATGCTTGTCTCTGCCCCAGTGCTTAGTTCAGTGTCTGGCACATAGTAAGCACTTAACAAAGACCATTATAGGAAGCAGCATGGAGTATTAGATAGAACATGGGCCTGGGAGTCAGAAGGCCATGAGTTCTAATCCCTGATCTGCCACTCATCTGCTATGTGACCTTGGGCAAGTTACTTCACTTCTCTGTTCCTCAGTTACTTCATCTGTAAAATGGGGATTGAGACTGTGAGCCCCATATGGGACAGGGACTGTGTCCAACCCAATTTGCTCGTGTCCACCCCAGCACTCAATACAGTGCCTGGCACATAGCGCCTAACAAATATCATGATTATTATTATTATTATTTTCAGTCTACAGGGTAGACAGGAATTAAAATCATTTACTGAAAGGGGAAATAGTAGATTTTAAGGATATGGCCATATGTGCTGTGGGAATGGGTTGAGTGTCAAAGTGTATGTCTTCAGTGATACTCTGAATCCCTTCTTTGCTCTTGATAATGATAATCATTATCATCATCATCAACATAATATTTTAAATCTATGTGCCAAATATCACACTAAGCACTGGGGTGGATTCACAATCATCAGACTCACAATCTAAGTAGGAGGGAGAACATGCATTGCATCCCTATTTTATAGATGAGCAAACTGAAGCACACAGATGTTAAGTGGCATGCCCAAGGTCAAGACAAGTGGTAGAGCAGGGGATCCTTCCACTAGACAGCACTGCTCCCTGGGACTAAATGGGAGAGCTCTAGATTGTAAGTGCCTCTCTAGGCTGTAAGCTCGTTGTGGGCAGGGAATGTGTCTGTTATATTGTACTCTCCCCAGCACTTATTATAGTGCTCTGCACTCAATACGTGCTCAATAAATACAAATGACTGACTGATTGTTTATCTTGTATCTACCCAGTGCTTAGAACAGTGTTTGACACATAGTAAGTGCGTAACAAATACCCTGATAATGAATACTGCTTGACTGGACTGGAAATAGGCTCACAAGAAGGGATATTCACCCTTAAGCAATATTCCTTCTCTCCCCCTACTCTAACGTCCATCTTCAACCGCTCACTCACCACTGGTTCCTTCCCCTCTGCCTTTAAACATGCCCACGTCTCCCCCATCCTAAAAAAAAACCTCTCTTGACTCTACCTCCCCTTCCTTCCTTTCCAAACTCCAAGAACGAGTCATCTACACTCGCTGCCTCGAATTCCTCAATGCCAACTCTCTCCTTGACCCCCTCCAATCCGGCTTCCGTCCCCTAAACTCCACCGAAACAGCCCTCTCAAAGATCATCAATGACCTCCATCTTGCCAAATCTAATGCCTGCTACTCTATCCTAATCCTCCTCGACCTCTCAGCTGCCTTCGACACTATGGATCACCCCCTTCTCCTCAACACGCTAGCCAAACCTGGCTTCACAGACTCTGTCCTCTCCTGGTTCTCCTCTTATCTCTCCGGCCATTGATTCTCAGCCGCTCTTGCGGGCTCCTCCTCCCCTTCCCATCCCCTTACTGTAGGGGTTCCTCAATGGTCAGTCCTTGGTACCCGTCTGTTCTCTATCTACACTCACTCTTTTAGCGAACTCAGTCGCTCCCATGGTTTGAAGTATCATCTCTACGCTGATGACACCCGAATCTAGATCTCTGCCCCTGCTCTCTCTCCCTCCCTCCAGGCTCGTATCTCCTCCTGCCTTCAGGACATCTCCATCTGGATGTCTGCCCGCCATCTAAAACTCAATATGTCCAAGACTGAACTCCTTATCTTCCCTCCCAAACCCTGTCCTCTCCCTGACTTTCCCATCACTTCCCGTTTCACAAACCCACAACCTTGGTGTCATCCTCGACTACGCTCTTTCGTTCACCCCACAAATCCAATCCGTCACCAAATCCTGCCGGTCTCACCTCCACAGCATCGCCAAGATCCGCCCTTTCCTCTCCATCCAAACCGCTATCTTGCTGGTTCAATCTCTCATCCTATCCCGACTGGATTACTGCATCAGCCTCCCCTCTGATCTCACATCCTCCTGTCTCTCCCCACTTCAGTCTATACTTCACTCTGCTGCCCGAATTATCTTTGTACAGAAACGCTCTGGACATGTTACTCCTCTCCTCAAAAATCTCCAGTGGCTGCCTGTCAACCTACGAACCAAGCAAAAACTCCCCACTCTTGACTTTAAGGCTCTCCATCACCTCTCCCCCTCCTACCTCACCTCCCTTCTCTCGTTCTACATCCCAGCCCGCACCCTCTGCTCCTCTGTCGCTAACCGCCTCACTGTCTCGTTCTCGCCTGTCCCGCCATCGACCACGTCCTTCCCCAGGCCTGGAATGTCCTCCCTCCACATATCTGCCAAGCTAGCTCTCTTCCTCCCTTCAAAGCCCTACTGAGAGCTCATCTCCTCCAGGAGGACTTCGGAAACTGAGCCCCCTTTTTCCTCTTCTCCACATCACCCCCTGCCCTACCTCCTTCCCCTCCTCACAAAACCTGTATACATTTGTACAAATTTTACTTGTACATATTTACTATTCTATTTATTTTGTTAATGATGTGCAATATAGCTATAATTCTATTTGCTTTGACGATTTTGACACATGTCTACGTGTTTTGTACTGTGGTCTGTTTCCCCCTTCTAGACTGTGAACCCGTTGTTGGATCGGGACCATCTCTATACGTTGCCAACTTGTACTTCCCAATCGCTTAGTACAGTGCTCGGCATACAGAAAGCGCTCAAAAAATACGATTGAATGAATGAATCAGTCAATTGTACTTATTGAACACTTACTGTGTGCACAGCACTGTACTAAGCACTTTGGAGTGTACAATATAATAGATTTGGTAGATTTGTTCCCTGACCACAAGGAGCGTACAGTCTAGAGACTTTTATCCATCTCATTCACAAGGATGGACATGGACCCATGGACACTTTCATTCATTCATTCATTCATTCAATCGTATTTATTGAGCGCTTACTGTGTGCAGAGCACTGTACTAAGCGCTTGGGAAGTACAAGTTGGCAACATATAGAGATGGTCCCTACCCAACAGTGGGCTCACAGTCTAGAAGGGGGAGATAGAGAACAAAACAAAACAAAACATATTAAAAGAATAAAATCAATAGAATAAATATGTACAAATAAAATAAATAAATAAATACGTACAAACATATATACATATATACAGATGCTGTGGGGAAGGGAAGAAGGTAAGGCGGGGGGATGGAGAGGGGGAGGAGGGGGACAGGAAAGAGGGGGCTCAGTCTGGGAAGGCCTCCTGGAGGAGGTGAGCTCTCAGTAGGGCCTTGAAGGGACACTTCTCTCCCAGAATAATAATAATAATAATAACAAGAAGAAGAAGCATTTGTTAATTGCTTACTATGTGCAAAGCACTGTTCTAAGTGCTGGGGAGGATACAGGGTTATTAGGTTGTCCCACGTGGGGCTCACAGTCTTAATCCCCATTATACAGATGAGGTAACTGAGGCCCAGAGAAGTTAAGTGACTTGCCCAATATCACACAGCAGTCATGTGGCGGAGGCGGGATTCGAACCCATGACCTCTGACTCCAAAGTCCGGGCTCTTTCCACTGAGCCACGCTGCCCCACCTCTACCTGCAATCATTCTGTTAGGGTATCCATAGAGTTTCCTTGGTAAAAATATGGAAGTGGTTTGCCATTGCCTTCTTCCACGCCACAAACTTGAGTCTCCACCCTCAACTCTTTCCCATACCGCTGCTGCCCAGCACAGGTGAGTTGTGACTTGTAGCCGATTACCTTCCACTCGCTAGCTACTGTTCAAGTTAGGAATGGAATGGGTATGCTTCTGCTTGACTCTTCCTCCCGTAGTCAAGACTGGTAGAGTAGTAGAAACTCTCCAGGTGCGATCCTGAGAGGATTTTCTCATCAGGGTTACCCATAATGGAAAGGTCTATGCCGAAGTTTCAGACAAAGTTGATTCAGATGTGTTGTTCAGCATCGGCATGGGAAAGAGTCAAAGGCAGATGATCAAGTAATTGAAATGTTGATCAAAGACAATGGCAGAGACTAAAGTTTTTGCTGCATGGAAGCAGGGAATGGTAAACCACTTCCGTATTATTTTTACAAAGAAAACTATATATATATATATGTATACCAAGATGTCTACAGATTTGGCCAAAGATAGGATATTCTGGAGAAAATATGTGCATAGAGTCACTTTGGATCAGAAACGACTTAAAGGCATTTGATGATGATGAAAATGGGCGTTATATACCTGTTCACCCTCCCTCTTAGAATCTGAGCCCCATGTGAGATAGAGTTTGATCTGATCTTTTTCTTTCTACTCCAGTGCTTAGAACAGTGCTTGGAAAATAGTAAGTTCTTAATAACTACGACCATTAATATTATGGTGGGGGTCAAAGCTAAAGTTAGGCAGACACCAGGCATTGTGATTAGGAAGCAGTATAGCCTAGTGGAAAAGTAGAGGCCTGGGAGTCAGAGGTTCTGGATTCAAATTCTGGCTCCACCACATGTCTGCTGTGTACCGTGGGCAAGTCACTTATCTTCTCTTTGCCTCAGTTACCTCATCTGTAAAATGGAGATTTAATCCTCCTCATTCCAATTTAGATTGTGAGCCCCATGTGGGGCAGGGGCTGAGTCCAACCCAATTATCTTGTAGCTGCTCCAGCGCTTAGTACAGTGCCTCGCACAGAGTAAGAGTTTAACAAGTGCCATATTAAGCTGAAGAAGAGATGATGCTGTCTCTCAAGATTAAATGACTATGATTTAAGTGACTGAATGGCCACCCCTGTGCTCACCAACTGTGGATAAAACAATTTACTTCAACGTAATTTACATTACTGTGATTCAGTCTCACTGTGGGTAATAATAATAATAGTAATGGCATTTATTGAGCGCTTACTATATGCAAAGCACTGTTCTAAGCCCAGGGGAGGTTACAAGGTGATCAGGTTGTCCCACGGGGGGCTCACATTCTTAATCCCCATTTTCCAGATGAGGGAACTGAGGCCCAGAGAAGTTAAGTGACTTGCCCAAAGTCACACAGCTGACAAGTGGTGGAGTCGGGATTTGAACCCATGACCTCTGACTCCAAAGCCCATGCTCTTTCCACTGAGCCGTGTAGGTAACATGTCTCCCAGCTCTGTGGTATTGTATTTTCCCAAGTGATTAGTACAGTGTGCTGCACCTAGGGACCTCTCAATAGATCTGTTGATTGAAGAATCTCTTGGCAAACTTTAATCGTGGTCTGGACAAGCCTACAAAGATGTTTTCCTTATCAGATCACCCCGAATTAATGGATCACTAATAAACACTTCTGCCTCTTCCTCCTCCTCTTGTGTTGGTCATATTAGAAGCAGTTTGGCCTATTGGAAAGAGCCCAGGTCTTGGAGTCAGAAGACCTGTGTGCTAATTCCAGTTCTACCTGCGGGGTGACCTTGGGAAAATCACTTAAAACCTCTGCACCTTAATTTCCTCATCTGCAAAATGGGGATTCAATCCTTGTTCTCCTTTAGACTGAGCCCGAGAGCCCCGTGTGGGAGAGGGACTGTATTCCACCTGAATATCTTGTATCTACCCCAACTCTGAAGTGCTTGACACATTGCAAGTATTAACCAATATTATACTTATATTATTATTACTTTGTAGCCTAGTTGAAAGACCACTGGTAGTATATTGATTTCTTGATAGGTCTCACTCTTGGAGAAAACCTAAGGGGATATATACGCTTAGATGCTGATGGTCCAGTGTCTCATTGTGCTTCTCTTTTTCCACTGTTGTGCAGGTTTCTGATCCTGAAATCTTAATCAGTTTCCTCATCTGTAAAATGGGGATTAAATACCTGTCTTCCTACTTGAACTGAGAGCCTGAAAAGGGACAGGGTCAATGTTCAAACTTGACCTGATTATCTTGTATCTAACCCAGCTCTTAGTACAGTGCTGGGTGCCTCATTAATCAATCAATTGCATTTATTGAGCACTGACTATGTGCGGAACACTGTACTAATCTCTTGGAGAGTACAAAACCGAAGAAGTAGTAGGCACGTTCCCTGCCTACATCGAGCTTACAGCCTAGTAAGTGCATCACAAAGATTGTAAGCTTGTTGCGGACAGGGAATGTGTCCGTTATAATGTAATAGTGTACTTAGCACTTAGTAGAGTACTCTGCACACACTTAAATGCTCAGTAAATATACAAAATAGCAAATGCCCCCTTTATCGTCATCACCATGATCAACATCATCATCACTTGGATTCTAATTCCCCTTCCACCACATGTCTGCTAGCTGACCTTGGGCAAGTCACTTAACATCTCTGTGCCTCATTTCCCTCATCTGTAAAATGGGGATTGAATACCTGTCTTCCCTCCTACTTAGACTACGATCTCCATGTGGGGCTTCATTATCCTGTATCTACCCCAGTGCTTAGTATAGTGCTTGGCATGGAGTAAGCGCTTAACAAAATCCGCAGTTATTATTATGTGGGAGATGGGGAGGAGAGCAGAGCTCAACTAAAACTAAGACAGAGAGAGTTAATTATACACTGGGGACATTTATCCCTGCAGACTCTGTGAAGGTAAAAAAAGGAACTAGGTGCCAATTCAGTCAGCTCAGATCTCAGCTGAGTTTTTCCTCTTATTTGTTCAGTGTTGGGTCTCAGGCTACAAGAAAGAGAAAAGCATCTGGTTTGGGTGAATTTTGGGAACTGGATTTTTCAGGAAGCCTGGAGAAGAGATTGATTTAGAAGTGGCATTTGGATCTTTGAGGAGTTATTCCTCAGAGGAACTCACCAGCTATTCTCTCCATCTCCACTGCACACAGAACGGGAGGAAATGTGTTTAAAAGCAGCAGGCAGGATTTGGGAAAGAGTCCAGGATGGAGGCCCTGAAGTTACAGGTTGTTCGGCATTAGAACAGATCAATGAGGGAATTACCTGGCAATAGCTGGAGGAATAGTAGTGGTACATATTGAGCACCTATTGAGTGCAAAGCACTGTACTAAGTGCCTGGGAATGTACAAAAGAAAAAAAATGCAAAACGTGCCCAAACAGAACTCACACTCTGCTTGGGGAGGCAGGCATACAGGGTTATTTTCTAATAGTAGGAACAGCAGGAAACGGTAGTAGAGAAACATCGCAGGATACAATATCAGAATAAATAATGAAATAAATCATTGGAACGTATTGACTGCTTACTGTTCTGTGTTCGGTTGGTTGTTTTTTGTTGTTGTGTTTCATTTTTTTTTGTATTTGATAAGCACATACTATGTGCTGGGCACTGTTCTAAGTGCTGGGATAGATACAAGCTAATTAGGTTGGACACACTCCGTGTCCCACATGGGGCTCACAGTCATAATGCCCATTTTACAGATGAGGTGACTAAAACATTGAGAAGTGAAGTGACTTGACCAAGGTCACAGAGCAGACATGTGGTAGAGTTGGAATTAGAACTCAGGTTCTTCCAACTCCCAGGTCTGTGTTCAACACACTAGGTCAGGCTGCTACTCCAATAGCACCCTAGCTACTAAACACTTGGGACAGTACAACAAAATGGTTTT
This sequence comes from Tachyglossus aculeatus, assembly GCF_015852505.1. Lineage (NCBI taxonomy): Eukaryota > Metazoa > Chordata > Mammalia > Monotremata > Tachyglossidae > Tachyglossus > Tachyglossus aculeatus. Next base: position 1,113,954 of record NW_024044855.1, on the reverse strand, counting down.
CAGATGCAATCTCTGCCCTTAAGAAGCTTACAGTCTAGAGGGGGAGGCAAACATTGAAATACATAAGCGATAGGGGAAACATCAGAGTGTGAAAATACTTAGATAAGTGTTTATGGGACTGGGGTTGGGGTGAGTAACAAAATATTTAAGGGGTACAGACTAAGTTCATAAGTGACACAAAAGGGAGGGCGAACAGGGTGGGGAAATGAGACATTAATCACGGAAGACTTCTTGAAAGAAATGCAATTTTAGTAGGGCTTTGAAGGTAGGTCTGTCTTTTGGCTGTTGGATTTGACAGGGGAGTGAATTCCAGGGCAGAGGGAGGATGCAGGGACTGTCTCTATGTGTTGCCGACTAGTACTTCCCAAGCGCTTAGTACAGTGCTCTGCACACAGTAAGCGCTCAATAAATACGATTGATTGATTGATTGATGTGGGCAAGGGGTTTGAAAGCAAGGGAGATGAGCTCAAAGTACAGGAATTAGGTTGGCATTAGAGGAGCAAAGTATGCCGGCTGGGTTGTAGTAGGAGATCAGAAAGAATAGGTAGAAGCAGAAGCAGCGTGGCTCAGTGGAAAGAGCATGGACTTGGGAGTCAGAGGTCATGGGTTCCAATTCTGGATCTGCCAATTGTCAGCTGTGTGACTTTGGGCAAGTCACTTAACTTCTATGTGCCTCAGTTACCTCATCTGTAAAATGGGGATGAAGATTGTGAGCCCAATGTGGGACAGCCAGATTATCTTGTATCCCCCCCAGCGCTTAGAACAGTGCTTGGCGCATGTAAGAACTTAAAAATGCCATCGTTATTGTTTTTAGAAGGAAGAGAGCTGATTGAGTGCCTGAAAGCCAATGTTGAGGAGTTTTCATTTGATGCGGAGGTGGATGGACGTCCACTGGAGATTTTTTTAAGAGTTGGGGGATATGGATTGAATAGATTTTTCAGAAAAATGATCCAGGCAGCACAGCAAAGTGTGGACTGGAGAGGGAAGGGACAGGAGGCAGGCACATTAGCAAGGAGACTGATGCAGTGGTCAAGGTCAGATATGATAAGTGCTTGGATCAGGATGGTAACAGTTTTGGGTGGAGAGGAAAGAACAGATTGGTGACAGAGTGAATGTGTGGGCTGAATGAGAGAAGTGAGTAGAGGATAATGCTAAGTGCTTAATAAATACGATTGAATGAAAGGTATGGGTTCGTGAGACAGGGAGGTCGTTGGCATTGTCTACAGGGATTGGAAAGTCAGGGAGAGGACAGAGTTTGCATGGGAAAATGAGAAGTTCCGTTGGGGATAAGTTTTGAGTTGTTAGTGGGGCTTCTAAGCAGAAATGTCATGAAGGCAGAAAGAAACACAAGAATGAAAAGGAGTGAGGTCAGAGTTGGAGAAGTATTTGGGAATCCTCTGAATAGAGATGAAAGTTGAAGCCATGGGAGTAAATGAGGTCTTCAAGAGAGTTGGCAGAGTTGGAGAATAGAACGGGTAATCACTTAACTGTTCCGTGCCTCAGTTTCCTTATTTCTAAAATGTGATTTAGATATGTGCTCTTCCTCAGATTGTGGGGTAAGGACAGCGGTTGATCTGAATGTATTTACCCCAGTTGGTTACCTTGGATAAATGTTCTCAGGGAGATGGCGTTTTGAAATGGCTTTGCTTTATAAAGAGGACCTTCTTGAAGTTGATCCCAATTGAGAGGTGTGGAGGTGACGGAAAACACAAGGGGAGAGCAAACTTTGAGTGGACAGTGATATATTATATCTCTTCCAAGAAGCCTTCTTTGATTAAGCCCTCATTTTCTCCTCTCCCATTCCCTTCTGCATTGCCCTTGCATTAGGATTTGGACCCTTTACTTAACTTTCACTGAACCTCACTGCACTTATGTCCCTAACCATAATTTATTTATTTATTTATTTATAATAAGTCTGTTTCCCCTCTAGAATGTAAACTCGTTGTGAGCAAGGAATGTGTCTACCAATTCTGTTATATTGTATTCTCTCAAGCTGTCAATGAACAGTAATCTCACGGTAAATGCACAGTAAGGGCTCAATAAACACTCTTGATTGATTGACTGGTATTTGTTAAGTGCTTACACTGTGTCAAACATCATTCTAAGTGTTGGAGTTGATAGAAGATAATCAGGTTGGACACAGTTCCTGTCCCACTTGGGGCTCACATAGGTAGGTGAGAGAACAGGTATTTAATCCCCGTTTTACAGTTGAGGAAACTGAGACCCAGAAAAATTAAGTGACTTGTCCAAGGTTACACAGCAAGCAATTGACAGAGTCAGGATTAGAACCCAGGGTCTCTGACTCCCAAGCCAGTGTTCTTTCCTCTAGGTCATTGCTGCTTCCCATATAGATGGTATTTGTCCACTGTCCGGCACAGAGGTGACCCAGCCATCCTTACGTCCAGTGTTTAATTTTAAGGGCTCACCCTAAATCAAGCAAACTATCGATCAACGGTATTTATTAAATACTTACTGTGTGCTAAGCACTGAACTACGAGTTCGGGAAGGAACAATACAAGAGAGGAGGAAAACACTTTCCCTGCCATTAAGGAGCTCTCAGTCTAGAGGGGAGATAGACATTAAGATAAATTACCAGTGGGGGAATGGGAGAACATAGAGGTTTGTACTTCAAGGCTGTGGTTTGCTAAAGAGATGAAAATGTTAATAGTTAGAAGAAGAAAGAGGGGTAAGAGAGGGTAAAACAGTTAGTTCGGCTGAGTGGGAAAAGCAGAAGACTGAGAAACGGAAAACCTGGATCTTAATCTCTGTTCCACCACTTTCCCGCTTTATGATCTTGGGCAAGTCACTTCATTTTTCTTATCTGCAAACTGGGGATTCAATAATTGTTCTCTCGCCTACTTAGACTGTGAGCCCCATGTGGGACCAGATTATGTTGTGTCTTCCCCAGTGCTTAGTACAGTACTTGACCATAGTAAGTGCTAATGAATGCTACAATTTTCATTATTATTATTATTATTTTCTCTGTTTCACTTTTCCCACCTGACAAATGAGGATTAATAATCTATTTTCCCCTACTGTTCTGGTTGTGAGTCCCATGTGAGGCAGAGATCGTGGCTGATCTGATTATCTTGAATCTACCTCAGCGGTTAGCACATAGTAAGTGCCTCACAAAAGCTACACTCATTATAATAAGATTATTGGACACGAGCACAGTGCAGGAGCTGAGATGTCATGAGAGAAGAGGACCATTCAGTAACAGGAAGCCCATTGGTGTTGACGCCAAGAAGCATAACGTTGGAAGGTGGGTGGGTGGTGGGGCGGCAGGAGAAGTGGACCTTCTGAGGCAAAGCATGCAAGGCCCAACCAAATGGGGCCAGCAAGACATTGTGTTTTCAGGAATAAAACTCTTGGAAAACTATTTGCAAGATTGAGGAGGAGATGCAAAGAGCAACAGGCAGAAAGGATAACAAGATGTCAGGAAATGACTGGATCTGGCGGGACTCTTCCACCACACACCTGTCCCTGGACTCCTCTTCACCATCATCATGCTGGCGTTCCTGTTGGCTCTACTTGGCAATGCCACTGTGATCCTTCTCATCAGGCTGGACCCCAGACGCCACACCCTCATGTACTTCCTCCTCAGCCAGCTCTTCCTCATGGACCTGCTGTACCTTCCATCTTTGTTTGCAAGATTGCAGCTAACTTTCTGTCAGGGGACAACTCCATTTCCTTCGTTGGCTGTGGAATCCAGCTCTTTCTCTTCATGATGCTGGTGGTCGTTGCGTGTCTCCTCCTGACCACCTGTCACCCTCAGCAGTATCAAGTCCTCATGCGTCCTAAGGTCTGTGGGCTGATGATAGCCCGGGTCCTGGCTGACAGCCCTGTTGAATGTCTTGATTCACTGTGTCTGCACTCTGAATCTCCTCTTCTTTGCCTCCTGGGAAATTCACCACTTCTTCTCTGAGATTCCCGCCTCCGGAACTAGTTTGTCATGACACCGCCATCTATGAGAACGGTCTCTTTCTTAGTGGTGTTCTGCTCCTCGTCCCCGCAGTCTCCATCATAATGGCCCCCATAGGCAGATTCTTCAAACCATCCTGGGGAAGGGGTCAAGCCAATATCACAAAAAGCCCTGACTACCTGTTCCTCACGCGTAATAGTGGCCTATCTCTTCTATGGAGCTGCTACCGTCTTCCAAAATCCTACCACATTCCGTCTCAGGGCCAGGTAATGTCATGCTCTAAACCAAACCCTCTCTCAAGCTCAACCCTCGGATCTTCAGCCTCTGAAACTGAGAGATTGTCAGAGTCCTCAAGAAAGTTCTGGGGAGATGAGGGTTTCCAGTGGGGATCTCTTAGTTCATGGAGGCAAAGACAAGTACAGATGGATTTTTTGGTTGTTTGAGACTCCATTTTATTTTAATGGTGTTTGTTAAGTGCTTACTATGTGACAGGCACTTTACTAAGCACTGGGGTAGATATAAGATAATTGAGTTGTACACAGCCCATGCCCCACCTGGGGTTCACAGTCTTAATACCCATTTTACAGATACAGTAACTGAGGCTCATAGAAGTTAAGTGACTTGCCCATGGTCACACAGCAGAAAAGTGGCAGAGCTGGAATTAGAACCCAAGTCTTTCGGACTCCCAGGCCTATACTCTATCCACTAGACCACCCTCCTTGGTTATAGCAAGAAGGCTTAAATGAGACATGAGGAAGAACTTCAGAGTTAAATGATTTTCGATCATATTGGGATCCCATATCCCTCTCCAAATTTGACTCTTCACTTTAGGTATATGACTTTCTGGGTTCCTGAAAAACTGCGGGATTTCACACAAGATCTGTAAGAGGTGTCTCAGTAAATCAGTACTGAAAGGAAGAATGCCAGAGGAACGTTCGTGATTTAGTAGTCGAAAGAGCATTTATTAATCATCCACTGAGTGCAATGCAAAGTACCAAGCACGTGGGATGTACACAGAAAAGTAGATGCACGTCCCCTGCCCCAAAGGAGCTTACACTTTAATGGGGAAGGCAGGCATAAAAATAGTTGCTTTGTTTATTCATGGTGTCTGTTAATTGCTTAGTATGTGCCCAAGGTCACACAGCAGACAAGTGGCATAGCCAGGATTAGACCCTAGGTCCTCTGACTCCCAGGACTGTTGTCTTTCTACTAGGCGACTCCGCTTCCCTACATATAGAATGATCAAAACAAATATACCACTAAATAAAAGTATGCACAGACCTGGGTGTCAGAGGGCCTGTGTTTTAATTCTGACTCTGCCACTTACATGTTGAGTAAGCATAGGCAGTTAACTTTACCTCTCTGTGTCTCAGTTCCCTCATTGGCAAAATGGGGATTCAGTACCCATTCTACCTTGTATAAAGAACGTAAGCCCCATGTGAAACCAGATTATCTTGTTTCTATCCCAGTGCTTAGAACAATGTTTGGCACATAGTAAGTGATTAACAGATGCCATTATCATTATTACTTAGGGCATTTGATATTCATCCCGCCCTCAACCCCACAGCATTTATGTACGTATTTTAAGTTATACATTGTAAATTATATATTTCAATTGATGTCTGTCTTCCCCTCTGGACTTAAAGCTCATTGTGGTGAGGGAATGTGTCTGCTAACTCTGTTATGTTGTACCTCCCAAGTGCTTAGTACAGTGCTCTGCACATAGTAAGCTATCAATAAATACCATTGATTGATTGAATGATTAGTGTCCATAGTGATAGTAGTAGTAGTAGAGCTAGTAGTAATGACCATAGTGATAATAGAAATAATGGAACAGTGCTTTTCACATAGTAAGCGCTTAACAAATAGTAGTAGTTGTAGTAGTAGAGTGGCCAATGTAATGATAATAGTAGTAGTAATAGAAGTAGTAGAGGCAGTAAGAGTAGTGGCCATAGTAATAGTTGTTGTTGTTGTTTTATGCTGTCAAGTTGTGTCCTACCCATTGCAACACCATGGACACATCTCTACCAGAATGCCCTGCTTCCATCTACAATCGTTCTGGTAATGTATCCACAGAGTTTTCTTGGTAAAAATACAGACGTGGTTTACCATTGCCTCCTTCCACGAAGTAAACCTGAGTCTCCACCCTCAACTCTCTCCCATTACACTGTTTCCCAGCACAGGTGAGTTTTGACTTGTAGCAGATTGCCTTCCACTCGCTAGCCCCTGCCCAAACCTACAACTCTCTAGCCACTGCCCAAGCTACGAATGGAATGGGTAGGCCTCTTCATGACTCTCCCTCCTTTAGCCTAGATTGGTAGAGTACTGGAAACTCCCCAGGTGCGACCCTGAGAAGGTATTATACTAGTGGTAGTAATATCAGTAATAGTATTGGCAGTCACAATAGCCAAAATAGTCATAATAGTAGCAATAGTAGTAGTAGTAGTTCTAATACCAGCTCCACCACTTATCAGCTGTGTGACTTTTAGCAAGTCACTTAAATTTTCTGTGCTTCAGTTGCTTCATCTATAAAATGGGGATTAAGACTGTGAGGCCCATGAGGGACCACCTGATTACTTTTTATCTACTCCAGCTCTTGGAACAGTGCTTGGTGCACAGTAAACATTTGACAAATACCATCATTAGTAGTAGTAATAGTAGTAGGGGAAGTTCTTGGAATTATAATATCACTGAAAACTGCACCTTAATTTGAAACATAAGTTGAAACCGATTTTTGCCATATCATTATCATCATCAATAGTATTTATTGAGCGCTTACTGTGTGCAGAGCACTGTACTAAGCGCTTGGGAAGTACAAGTTTGCAACATATAGAGACAGTCCCTACCCAACAGTGGGCTCACAGTCTAAAAGGGGGAGTCAGAGAACAAAACCAAACATACTAACAAAATAAAATAAATAGAATAGATATGTACAAGTAAAATAAATAAATAAATAAATAGAGTAATAAATATGTACAAACGTATATACATATATACAGTTGCTGTGGGGAAGGGAAGGAGGTACGATGGGGGGATGGAGAGGGGGACGAGGGGGAGAGAAAGGAAAGGGCTCAGTCTGGGAAGGCCTCCTGGAGGAGGTGAGCTCTCAGTAGGGCCTTGAAGGGAGGAAGAGAGCTAGCTTGGCGGATGGGCAGAGGGAGGGCATTGCAGGCTCGGGGGATGACGTGGGCCGGGGGTCGATGGCGGGACAGGCGAGAACGCGGCACTGTGAGGAGATTAGCGGCAGAGGAGCGGAGGGTGCGGGGTGGGCTGTAGAAGGAGAGAAGGGAGGTGAGGTAGGAGGGGGCGAGGTGATGGAGAGCCTTGAAGTCCCAGGGTGAGGAGTTTCTGCCTGATGCGCAGATTGATTGGTAGCCACTGGAGATTTTTGAGGAGGGGAGTAACATCAACAGAGCGTTTCTGGACAAAGATAATCCGGGCAGCAGCATGAAGTATGGATTGAAGTGGGGAGAGACACGAGGATGGGAGATGAGAGAGAAGGCTGATGCAGTAGTCCAGACGGGATAGGATGAGAGCTTGAATGAGCAGGGTAGCGGTATTGATAGAGAGGACAGGGCGGATCTTGGCAATGTTGCGGAGCTGAAACGGGCAGGTTTTGGTGACAGCTTGGATGTGAGGGGTGAATGAGAGAGCGGAGTCGAGGATGACACCAAGGTTGCGGGCTTGTGAGACGGGAAGGATGGTAATGCCGTCAACAGAGATGGGAAAGTCAGGGAGAGGGCAAGGTTTGGGAGGGAAGACAAGGAGTTCAGTCTTCGACATGTTGAGCTTTAGGTGGCGGGCAGACATCCAGATGGAGATGTCCTGAAGGCAGGAGGAGATGCGAGGCTGGAGAGAGGGGGAGAGAGAGCAGGGGCAGAGATGTAGATCTGGGTGTCATCAGCATAGAGATGATAGTTGAAGCCGTGGGAGCGAATGAGGTCACCAAGGGAGTGCGTGTAGATCGAGAACAGAAGGGGACCAAGCACTGAACCTTGGGGAACCCCCACAGTAAGAGGATGGGAGGGGGAGGAGGAGCCTGCAAAAGAGACTGAGAAAGAACGACCGGAGAGATAAGAGGAGAACCAGGAGAGGACGGAGTCTGTGAAGCCAAGGTCAGATAGCGTGTTGAGGAGAAGGGGGTGGTCCACAGTGTCGAAGGCAGCTGAGAGGTCGAGGAGGATTAGGATAGAGTATGAGCCGTTGGATTTGGCAAGCAGGAGGTCATTGGTGACCTTTGAGAGGGCAGTTTCCGTGGAATGCAGGGGACGGAAGCCAGTCTGGAGGGGGTCGAGGAGAGAGTTGTTGCTGAGGAATTCTAGGCAGCGCTTGTAGACAACTCGTTCAAGGAGTTTGGAAAGGAATGGTAGGAGGGATATGGGGCGATAACTAGAAGGTGAGGTGGGGTCAAGAGAGGGTTTTTTTAGGATGGGAGAGACATGGGCATGTTTGAAGGCAGAGGGGAAGGAACCAGTGGAGAGTGAGCGGTTGAAGATGGAAGTTAAGGAAGGGAGAAGGGATGGAGCGAGAGATTTCATGAGATGAGAGGGAATGGGGTCAGAAGCACAGGTGGCCGGAGTAGCACTTGAGAGGAGGGAGGAGAGCTCCTCTGAGGATACTGCTGGGAAGGATGGGAGAGTAGCAGAGAGTGTTGAGAGCCGGGGGATTGGAGAAGGGGGGGAAGTGACTTTGGGGAGGTCGGACCTGATGGATTTAATTTTGTTAATGAAGTAGGAGGCCAGATCGTTGGGGGTGAGGGAAGGAGGAGGAACCTGGGGCCTGAGAAGGGAGTTGAATGTACAGAAGAGCTGGCGGGGGTGCTGGGCATGGGTGTCAATAAGGGAGGAGAAATAGTTTTGTCTGGCAGAAGAGAGGGCTGAGTTAAGGCAGGAAAGGGTAAACTTGAAGTGAACGAGGTTGGCATGGTGTTTAGACTTTCGCCAGCAGCGTTCGGCAGCTCGAGCATAAGAGCGAAGGAGGCGGACAGTGGTAGAGATCCAGGGCTGTGTGTTAGTGGTACGAGAGCGGCGAAGGGAAAGGGGAGCGAGTGAGTCTAGCTGACTAGAAAGGGTAGAGTTGAAAGCAGTAATCTGATCATCAAGACTGGGTAGAGAGCAGAGGGCGGCGAGGTGGGGTGTGAGGCGCTCCGAAAGATGGGTAGGGCCCAGAGAGCAGAGATCTCTGTGAGGGAGTAATACGGATTTACAGGGGAAAGGAGTGTGAGTGAGGAGGCAGGTGAGAAGATTATGATCAGAGAGAGGGATTTCAGAGTTGGTGAGGGTGGACACAGTGCAGCGATAGCAGATGATGAGGTCGAGGGTATGGCCAAGTTGGTGAGTGGGTGAGGTAGGGTGGAGGAAGAGGTTGGCAGCGTCAAGGAGAGATAGAAGGCGGGCGGCAGAGGCGTCGTCAGGGATATCCATGTGGATATTGAAGTCTCCGAGGATCAGAGTGGACATGGAGAAGGAGAGAAGGAAGGTGAGGAAGGGGTCAAAGTCGTTAAAGAATTTGGAAGTGGGGCCGTGAGGGCGGTAGATGACGGCTACAAGAATCTGGAGGGGGTGGTAGAGGCGAATAATGTGGGCTTCAAAGGAAGGGAAGGAAAGGGAAGGGGGAGGAGGGATAGTGCGGAAGCGACATTGGGGGGCGAGAAGGAAACCGACACCACCTCCTTTTCCGGTGAGTCTGGGGGAGTGGGAGAAGAAGAGGCCTGCACTGGAGAGAGCAGCAGAAGAGACCGTGTCGTCTGGAGACAGCCATGTTTCAGTTAGGGCAAGGAGGAGTAGAGAGCTGGAAAGGAATAGGTCCTGGATGAAAGGGATCTTACTTAAAACGGAGCGGGGGTTCCAGAGGCCACACTTGGCAGCAGCTGTCGAGGGAGGGGAGGGAGGGGGAAGGGTGCGAGGGGTGCGAGGGGTGGGGAGGGTTTGGATTGGGATGAGTTGGCGGGGGCCTGGGCGGGGAGAGTGGAAAGGGGGGTGGCGATGGGAAAGGAGAACTGGGATGGGGTGGGGGCGGGGAGAAGAGGAGGGAGGAATGGAGGACTGGCGCTGGTACAGAGGGATCCTAGGTAGGGGGTGAGGGGGAGTGGTCTTGGTGGGGGAGAGGGAGGGAAAAAGCTGGGTGGGAGAGGGGAAGGGGAAGGTGAGGAATGGGAATGGCAGTTGGGAGCAAGGGAATTGAAAGTTCATGGTGAGGTCAGCAGGGCGAGTGACAGTACAGCGGGAGGTTAACAATTGAGATGCAGAAGCAATAAAACAGTATCAATGATATAAGTAAGCGATGGCATCACAGGGTGTAGTTAAACAATCAATATGCTATGGCCATAATAAAATTGGCAGATAATGATGTCACAGAGAGCAGATACAAACTATTAAGTGCTGGAGTAGGGTGGGCCTGTTAAGGGGGGTCAGGGAGCCTAGATACCTGGGGAGAGGAGCGAACAGTCAACTAGCATGGGAGGGCTGAGTAGGTGCGAATGAGGTTGTCGTTAATGTAACATGGTGCTAACAAGGGCCTTTTTCCCGGGGTGGGGGGCGGGGAGAGGGATTCAGTCAGGACCGGACCGGGAAGGGGGGGATGGGGGGCACTGTAAGGAAGGTCGCTTAAGTCGGGGGGGTGTGGAAGCAGGGGGCATTTATGGGGGCGCCCTGAGGAGGGGAGCCTTCCGGGAGCAGCGTGGGCCACGCGGTGTGATGGCGGGCGGGCGGGCCTCTCGGGAACGGAGTCCTTGACTACTTGACTATATCGCATTGACTACTGCCTCGGCCTTCTCGCTGATTTCCCTGCTTCCTGTCTTTCCCAACTCCGATCCTTACTCCACTTGGCTGTGAGGATCATTTTTCTTTAAAACAACAAAGAAATGCGACTGAATGAATTGATCCAGCTGACCCAAAAACTATCAATCTCCAGAGCGAATTTCAATTGCGATCAACAGAACCAGTGTGGCCTAGTGGAAAGAGCATGGACCTGGGAGTCAGAGGACCTTGGTTCCATTCCTGGCTCTACCACTTGTCTGCTGAGTAATCTTATGCAAGTCACGTCACTTCTCCGTGACCCAGTTCCCTTATCTGAAATATGGGATGCAATACCTGTTCTCCCGCCTACTTAGAATGTGAACTCCCTGTGAGACCTGACAATTTTGTATCTACTCCAGTTCCTAATACAGTGCTTGGCACAGAGTGAGCATTACCAAATGTCATTATTATTAGTATTCTTCTGCTTCCCGTGTAAATTAAAAGTCTTGGATAAGAAGGGGGTGATTGAGGATGATCAGCACTGCTGCCTCTCAGTAATGAGGAAATGATTGAAAAGTGGAAACTTAAGCTTAGAATTTGCTGATAGGAAATGTGGTCTATCCATCGGTGGCCTCATACGATCAGTCAATCCATCAAATTTATTGGATGCTTACTATGTGCAGAGCACTGTACTATGTGTTTAAGAGAGCACAATACAACAAAATTAGCAGAAACATTCCCTGCCCCACACAAGAGGGGGAAATCGACATTAATAGGAATAAATAAGTAATTTATGAAATAAAATTTAAATCTATGTGCATAAGTGCTGTGGGGTTGGGGGTATGACTAGATGGATTGTGGACACTACCTGGAAGAAACCACCAGGATTAGATGAACATCCAAGGTGATCAATAAATACCATTGGTTGACTGATGATGTCACTGATGATGTCACCCCAAATTCCTTCTACCATTCCTTCCAACACTCCTTGAGCCAATTGTCTACACCCACTTCTCCAGTTCTCTCCTTTACCCCCTCAAATCTGGCTTCCGTCCCCTTAACTCCACAGAACCCGCCCTCTCATAGGTCACTGATGATCTCCTTCTTGCCAAATACAATGGCCTCTACTCTATCCTAATCCTCCTCGACCTCTCAACTGTCTTGACACTGAGGACAACCCCCTTCTCCTGGAAACGTCATCGAAAGCTGCTTCACTGACACTGTCCTCTTCTGGTTCTCCTCATTCCTCTGGCCGTTCATTCTCAGTCTCCTCTGCAGCCTCCTCCTCTGCCTCCCACCCCCTAATAGTGGGGGTCCCTCGAGGTTCAGTTCTGGGTCCCCTCTGTTCTCCATCTACTGCCACTCCCCTTGGAGAACTCATTCACTCCCATGGCTTCAACTATCCCCTCTAATATAGATGATACTCAAATCTACATCTTTAGGCCTGATCTCCCTCCCTCTTTGCAGCCTCATATTTCCTCTTGCCTTCAAAACATCTCTACTTGGTTGTCCTCCCATCACCTTAAACTTATAATGTCCAAAACAGAACTTCTTATCTTCCCACCCAAATCCTGTCCTCTCCATTATTTTCCCATCACTGTAGATGGCACCACCATCCTTCCTGTCTCACGAGTCCATAACCTTGGCAATATCCTTGACTCTTCTCTCTCATTCGACCCACATATTTAATCCATCACTAAGTCCTGTCAGTCACACCTTCACAACATCATTAAAAACTGCCCATTCCAATCCCATCTCTGCCACAGGTCTGCTTTGTGACCTTGGGCAAGTCCCTTCACTTCTCTGTGCCTCAGTGACCTCATCTGTAAAATGGGGATTAAGACTGTGAACACCATGTAGGACAGGGACCTTGTCTGACTTGATTACCTTGTATCTACCCAAGTGCCTAGAACAGTTCTTGGCACATAGTATTTAACAAGTACCATGATTATCATTTAAGAGAGATGTTGGTATTGGGGGCACCAAGATAGAGATGAAGTTGCTGTCTCCCTCCTTCTAGACTGTGAGCCCATTGTGGGCAGGGATTGTCTCTCTTTGTTGCTGAATTGTAATTTTCAAGTGCCTAGTACAGTGTTCTGCACACAGTAAGCACTTATTAAATATGATTGAATGAATTAATGAATTAATGAAATGGGTGTCTTCTCCTCAGAGGTTTCTCAGCACTCAGGCAACTGAGGCTACTCTCGTAACAATTAAACAATGAATCAGTGGCATTTATTGAGTGCTGGCATTTATTGAGTGCTTACTGTGTACAGAGCACTTTATTAAGTGCTTGGGAGAGAACAATACAATAAATCTGGGTCTGTTTTTTACTTTCCCAAGTATGATTGAATGAATGAACCAATAAAATTGGTAGACACATTCCCTGTCCATAGAGAACTTACAGTCTAGAGGAATTAGTCAATCAATCCATGGTCTGAATTGAGTGCTAGTCATTTGTTCAATCGTATTTCATTCAATCATATTTATTGAGCATTTACTGTTTGCAAAGCGCTGTACTAAGTGCTCGAGAGAGTACAAATAACATTAAACAGACATTCCCTGCTCACACCAAGCTTACAGTCTAGGGATTGTGTGCAGTATAGACAGTCTAGACTGTCAGAACACTAGAGCCTGCATGCAGAGCACTGTACTAAGTGCTTAGGAGAACCAACACACCAGAGAGGGCTGACACCTTTGCTGCCCACAAGGAGTTCACGTTCCAGAAACAGAGTGGCCTAGTGGACAGAGCCTGGGCCTGGGAGTCAGAAGGACCTGGGTTCTAATCCTGGCTCCATCACTTATCTTCTGGGTGACATTGACCAAGTCACTTCACTTCTCTCTACTTTAGTACCCTCATCTGGAAAATGGGATTAAAACTGCGAGCCCTATGTGGGACAGGGTCTGTGTCCAATCCAACCACCTTGTATCTACCCCAGCGCATAGAATAGTGCCTGGCACATAGTAAGTGCTTAACAAATACGATCATTATTATTCATTAATATCTAGAGCGTTCCCAAGCTGGGATCAGTTCTTGCTCGAGCCTCATTCCAAGCTGAGGTGGTTCCTCTTTGTATTTCAGGGTGCAGATGAGGGAGTTGAGAAGAAGAGTCACGATGTTGTACAAGACCGTCAGGAACTTGTTCTGGTCCTGAAACCCACCACGGCTGGGCTGCATGTAGATGTAGATGACTTTCCATAAAAGAGGGACACCATTGTCAGGTGGGACCCACAGGTGTGGGCTGCCCTTCACTGCTCGGTGATCGATCAGATGCCCACACAGTGGTGGGCGATTGTGCTATAGGAGTTGAGGATGAAGACAAAGAGAGTGAGCACTTTGCCCACGGCTAGGAGGAAGATGATCCCCTCAACAGTGGAGGTGTCCATGCAGGCCAGATGGTTCAGCGAGGGCAGCTCACATAGGAAGTGGTCCACTTTGTGGCTCCCAAACCTTGTGGCACCCGCTAGGAGTTGGTCAATCCACCCACCCACGCCATGGACACTAGGCCCGGGCAAAGGCACGGGTACATGATGGTCGGGTAGTACAAGAGGTGGCACACTGTGGCAAAGCAATCGTATGCTATGATGGCCAAGAGGAATCAGTCCACCCCGCCATTAATCAGGACAAGGAAGACCTGTAGGGCACAGCCCGAGTAGCTGATGGTCTTGTCCGGATCCCGCAGGTTGAAGAGCAGCTGAGGAATGGAACTGGTGGTGAAGCAGAGGTCCAGGAAGGAAAGGTTGGTCAGGAAGAAGTCCATGGTGGGGTGGAGCAGGAGATCCATCCAGGACACCAGGATAATGGCCGTATTGCCCATCAGGGTCAGGACATAAGCCACCAGGATGACAACGAAGAGGACCCTCTTGAGCCGGGGCTGGTCAGAGGAGCCCAGGTACTGCTGTTAGGGGTGACCATCACCCTCGCATCATCCGGAGAGCTAGGGAACCGGCAACCAAGAGTAAGTTTTCCCTTCTCTGGAGGCTCCTGGGTTTAAGTCCTGGACGTAGATAGGGGTAGAGCAGAGAAAGTGTGTATGTTGGAGCCCACTATCAGCCCCACTTGGGACGGGGACTGTGTCCAACCCAATTAACTTGTATCCACCCCAGCACTTAAGACTGTACTGGATGAATAATAATAATAACAATAATAATAATAATAATAATAGCATTTGTTAAGCACTTACTATGTGTCGAGCACTGTTCTAAGCGCTGGGGTAGATACAAGGCTATTAGATTGTCCCACTTGGTTAATCCCCATTTTACAGATGAGGTAACTGAGGCACAGAGAAGTGAATTGACTTGTCCTAAGTCACACAGCTGATAGTGAGCACTGAACCAATGCCATGAAAATAATGATATTAGTACCAATCAAACTCCAGGGGTACATCTCAATCTAATAATAACAATAATTGTAATTGGGGTACTTGGTAAGTGCTCACTATTTGCCAAGCATTGTTCTAAGCACTGGGGTAGATACAAGTTAATCAGGTTTGACACAGTCCCTATCCCACACGGGACTCACACTCTTAATCCCCATTTTACAGATGACTTAACTGAGGCACAGAGAATTGAAGTGACTTACCCAAGGTCACACAGCAGATATGTGGCAGAGCCATGTTTAGAAAACCCAGCTCCTTCTGACTCCCAGGCTCATGCTCTTATCCACTAAGCTACGCTGCTGCATTTGCGACTGTGCCCGATGCATAGTGAGTGCTTAATATATGCATAAAAGTAATGATAAAAATGCCAATCAAACTCCAGGGGTGCATATCTGCCCATCCATATAGGGGAAGAGGGAGGGGATTATGCCTACTAGCTGTGTTAGACTCTCCCAAGTGCTTAGTATAGTGCTCTGCATACAGTAGGCTGTTGGTTCCTTGAGGGTAGGGATTGTGTCTATTATCAGACTCTCCCATATACTTATTTCAGTGTTCTGCTTGCCCTCAGTGCTTAGCTTGGTACTCGGCACAGAGTAAGCACTTAGCAAAGACACCAATCATTATTCTTCTAAGCATGATTGTGTGTGTGTGTGTGTGTATTTGCATTAATGGTTGATATTTCTCTATTTGTCCCCCCAGTTAAAGTGTAAGCTCCATATGAGCAGTGAATACATCACACCTATGTGTTGTAGGTTTTCAAAAGCATGATACGGAAGTTCAGATAAATTAAAGAATTTGCCAAGGTGGCACTCCAGACAAGTGGCAGAGTTGGGATTAGAAATCAGATCGACTGACTCCCAGTTCCTGGGCTCTTTCTACTAGGTCATAGTAATTCTCAGACATATTTTGTCTTGTCTCATTCCGTAGAGTTGTTTCTGACCCATAGTGGCACCATGGACCCTCCCACAACGCCCCACTCTCTATCTGCAATCTTTCTGGTAGATATGAGACATAAATCATGTTCCAGGTAATTCCTTCAGTCGTATTTATTAAGTGTTTACTGTATGCAGAGCCCTGTACTAAGCGCTTGGGAAGTACAAGTCGGCAACATATAGAGAAAGTCCCTACCCAACATTGGGCTTACAGTCTAGAAGGGGGAATAAAGTAATAAAGTAGTAGAAAATAATGTCTGGATAGTAGCATTTTCAATAATAAAATGATCATATGTCAGTCAGATGAGCTGGGGCAGCAAAACATGGTTCTTTCAAAGGTAATATGGTAATCTCCCTGCTTAATCACAGGCCATAGAACATGGTCGTTTTCTCCTCTTTAAACTCTCCCATGGTGTATCAATTTTGCCAGCTAAACAGAGAGCCTGGTCAATACTGAACAAATTCATTTTTACAAGATTTTGATTATTTGACATTTCCAATCAATGTTTATTTGAGACACAAGGCAGAAATCACATGTTAGCAATCTAATTCTCAATTGTTTCTCAAATAGACAATCAAAAATTCTTTGTTGTTAAATTTTTATGGAAGGTCATAAAGCCTTCTTGCTCAGGGGTAATTACTTTCAAATTGCCAGTTGAGTTTTAGGTATATATGGTATAGGTATATAGGTATATATGTTGGAGAACAACTGCATCTGTTTATTGTTGTTTTGTTGTTACTTTGTTTTAGTGAAGTTTTGAATTGTTTTTTAAGTCACCAGCGCACTTAAATGAGTCCCTATGTCACCATTGCATATGCCTCCTTCATTACTTCTTCATTGCAAGACTTGTACTTAAATTAAAGTCTTGCACTTCAATATTGTCCAGTTAACTTAAAAGTGATGTTGCCAACAGACATATGTTCAGTTACATACGTAATGAAGGTAGCATATGTAATAGTGACATAGGGACAGACCGCAAGATTAAATCCACAGGACCTAGAACATCTTAGTGGGAAGAGCACAGGTTTGGGAGTTAGGGAACGTGGGTTCTAATCCCACCTCCAGCTCTTGCCTACTGAGTGACCTTGGGCAGGTCACTTCAATTCTCTGTTCCTCAGCCACTTCATCTGCAAAATGGGGATTAAGACTGTGAGCCCCACGTGGGACAACTTGATTATCTTGTATCTATCCCAGCGCTTAGAACAGTTCTTAGCACATAGTAAGTGCTTAACAAATACCATCATCATCATCATCATCATAGGGTTTTCTTGGTAAAAATCCAGAAGTGGTTTACCATTGCCTCCTTCCACACAGTCAACTTGAGTTTCTGCCCTCGACTCTCTCCCATGCTGCTGCTGCCTAGCACGAGTGAGTTTTGACTTGTATCTATTGCCTTCCACTCGCTAGCTACTGCCCAAGCTAGGAATGGAATCTGTATGCCTCTGCTTGACTCTCCCTCCCATAGCAGGGACAGATAGAGTACTGGAAACTCTTCAGGTGTGACCCTGAGAGGGGTCCCAAACACATAGTAAAACTAAAGCTCAACATGTCCAAGACTGAACTCCTTGTCATCCCTCCCAAACCCTGCCCTCTCCCTGACTTTCCCATCTCTGTTGACGGCACTACCATCCTTCCCGTCTCACAAGCCCGCTACCTCGGTGTCATCCTGGACTCGGTTCTCTCATTCACCCCTCACATCCAAGCCGTCACCAAAACCTGCCGGTCTCAGCTCAACAACACTGCCAAGATCCGCCCTTTCCTCTCCATCCAAACTGCTACCCTGCTCGTTCAAGCTCTCATCCTATCCCGTCTGGACTACTGCATCAGCCTTCTCTCTAATCTCCCATCCTCGTGTCTCTCCCCACTTCAATCCATACTTCGTGTTGCTGCACGGATTGTCTTTGTCCAGAAACGCTCTGGGCATGTTACTCCCCTCCTCAAAAAATCTCCAGTGGCTACCAATCAATCTGCGCATCAGGCAGAAACTCCTCACCCTGGGCTTCAAGGCTCTCCATCACCTCGCCCCCTCCTACCTCACCTCCCTTCTCTCCTTCTACAGCCCAGCCCGCACCCTCCGCTCCTCTGCCGCTAATCTCCTCACCGTACCTCGTTCTCGCCTGTCCCGCCATCGACCCCCGGCCCACATCATCCCCCGGGCCTGGAATGCCCTCCCTCTGCCCACCCGCCAAGCCAGCTCTCTTCCTCCCTTCAAGGCCCTACTGAGAGCTCACCTCCTCCAGGAGGCCTTCCCAGACTGAGCCCCTTCCTTCCTCTCCCCCTCGTCCCCCTTTCCATCCCCCCATCTTACCTCCTTCCCTTCCCCACAGCACCTGTATATATGTATATATGTTTGTACATATTTATTACTCTGTTTATTTATTTATTTATTTATTTTACTTGTACATATCTATTCTATTTATTTTATTTTGTTAGTATGTTTGGTTTTGTTCTCTGTCTCCCCCTTTTAGACTGTGAGCCCACTGTTGGGTAGGGACTGTCTCTATATGTTGCCAACTTGTACTTCCCAAGCGCTTAGTACAGTGCTCTGCACACAGTAAGCGCTCAATAAATACGATTGATGATGATGATGATAGTAAATGCTTAAGATGTGCCATGGATAAATATACATTATCAAAACAAAGATAAAAAAGGGGGAAGCAGCATGGTGTAGTGGATATAGCATGGGCCTCGGAGTCATAAGATCCTGGTTTCTAATGCCAGCCCTGCCATTTGTCTGTTCTGAGACCTCGGGCAAGTCACTTCACTTCTCTGTAACTCAGTTACCTCAAATGTAAAATGTGGATTAAGCCTGTAAGCCACATGTGAGATGTGGACTGTTTCAAATGCTTAGTACAGTGATCTGCACATACTAGCAGCTCAATAA
Organism: Tachyglossus aculeatus; assembly: GCF_015852505.1. NCBI lineage: Eukaryota > Metazoa > Chordata > Mammalia > Monotremata > Tachyglossidae > Tachyglossus > Tachyglossus aculeatus. The sequence goes on along the minus strand of NW_024044855.1, from coordinate 1,095,099 downwards.
ATACAATTGAATGAACCTGACTACCTTACATCTCCTACAGTGCCTGGCACATAGTAAGTGCTTAACAAATACCATAAAAAGGACACTGTGTTATAAATTATTTATTTCTCTTCATGTCTGTCTCCCCCGCTAGATTGTAAGGTCCCTGTGGGCAGGGACGTGGCTACCAACACAATTATATTATCCTCTGCCAAGTGCTTATACAGTGTTCTGCAGGCAGTAAGCGCTCAATAGATACCATGGATGTTGATCTTTTTTTAATGATATTTGTTAAGTGCTTATTATGTGCCAGACACTGTTCTAAGTCTGGGGATGACACAAGATAATCAGGTTGGCCACGATCCATGTCCGACATGGAGGTTCATAGAATTAATCTCCATTTTACAGATGAGGTAACTGAGGCACAGGGGAGTGAAGTGATTACCCAAGGTCACTCAGGAGACAAGTGGCAAAACTGAGATAAGAGCCCCAGTTCTTTCGACTCCCAGGCCCAGGCCCTATCCACTAGGCCACACTGCTTCTCCTTTTGATTTTCTAATCAAAAGGAAAGCACATGACTAATGTCTCAGTTTAATAGTGGTGTATAATGATGATAAGAATAATTATGGCATTTGCTAAGCGCTTAGTATGTGCCAAGCACTGTTCTAAGCACTGGGATAGATACAAAGTAATTAGGTTGTCCCACGTGGGGCTCACAGGCTTCATCACAATTTTGCAGATGAGGTAACTGAGACACAGAGAAGCTAAGTGGCTTGCCCAAGGACACACAGCAGCAAGTGGCGGAGTCAGGATTAGCACCCATTACCTTCTGACTCCCAGGTCCGTGCTCTATCCGCTACACCATGCTGCTTCTCAATCCCACCACTCCCAAGCCCCTCCAGGAGCTGAAGTAATTACTTTCTTTATCGCACCTTATTTGGGAATTTAACAAAGAAGCTTGCCCTTCCTCTATTATGCATGCATCGGGAGCAGCTGATCTTGGGAGGTGTAAATGCAGCAGGAGAGATTTAAGAAAAAGAAGCCATGTGACCTAGTCGATAGAGTCTGGGCCTGGGAATCAGTGGACCTGGGTTCTCATCCCAGTCCTGCCACTTGCCTCCTGTGTGGATCGATGTTATATATTGAGAGCCTACTGTTTGCAGAGCACTGTATCAATCAATCAGTGGTATTTATTGAGTGCTTACTGTGAACACAGCCGTGTACTAAGCACTTGAGAAAGTACAATACAGTTGTTAGCTATGTTCCCTGGCCATAGTGAGGGCCTTTAGATTCTTGGGAAAACTGATTGGGAACAGCAAAGAAGAGATCACTGCATCATCCCTTGCCCCCCAAACAAACACACACACACACACACACACACACACACACACACACACACACACACACACACACACATCCTCCACTGTGCCAAGCAGCGTGGCCTAGTGGAACATCCAGAAGCCTGGAAGTTAATTACCCTGGGTTCCAATCCCCACTCTGCCCTTTGTCAGTTGTGTGACCTTGGGCAAGTCACAGTAACTTCTTAACAAATTCCAGGAGAAAACAAAAAACTCTCACCTGGGCTGATCTGTACCACTGCTGGGCTGCAGAGTGAAACGATTGATCTTTCTGAATCTGGAGGAGCTGATGGGGAAGAAGTTTTAGGGAGGAGGAAATGTGACTTCATCTTCCCTGGGACTGTGATTACTGTGTCACTTGTTGTGGCCGTGACACGTCAGGAAGGGAAGTCTGAGATGTCCCCATTGGAGAAGCCACCTGGCTTCCCCACTGCCAATCCACTTCCACATCAGGAACCAACGATGATTTAATGAATCAAATGAGCAATCAATGAATGAAATCTGATTGATATTGCTGCCAAATTACTGCATGGGAAGAAATCGTTTCCTCTTTTCCCTTGGCATTCTAACCTTCCACTGAGTATAAATTTCTGGGAAATCCCACATTGTAACACAAGTAAGGAAATGCTGAAACCAAATTATTGTCATCGTTAAGCACTCTCTCTGTGCTGGGAAAAATAAAAGATTAGGAGATAGGACACATTCCCTGTCCCTAATGGGGCTCATAAATAATCTATCCTGCATTTTATCTATCCTGAGAAGGAGCATGGCTCAGTGGAAAGAGCACGGCCTTTGGAGTCAGAGGTCATGGGTTCGAATCGCGACTCCACCACATGTCTGCTGTGTGACCTTGGGCAAGTCACTAAACTTCTCTGAGCCTCAGTTACCTCATCTGTAAAATGGGGATTAATCAATCAATCAATCAATCAATCAATCATATTTATTGAGCGCTTACTATGTGCAGAGCACTGTACTAAGCGCTTGGGAAGTACAAATTGGCAACATATAGAGACAGTCCCTACCCAACATTGGGCTCACAGTCTAAAAGGGGGAGATTAAGACTGTGAGCCCCACGTGGGACATCTTCATCACCTTGTATCCCCTCCCAGTGCTTAGAACAGTGCTCTGCACAGAGTAAGCACTTAACAAATGCCATTATTATAATTACTATTATTACTATTATTATTATTATTTACAGGTGAGGAAACATGCTCAGAGAGGTTGTTTGACTCATCTACGGTCACATAGTATGCTTTTGGTGGGGCTGAGGTTTGAATCCTGGGATTCTGCCTCACAGACTAATGTTTTTCTAGCTATAGAGGCTGTACACCTCAATTTCAGGACCACAAGCCTCCAATTTAAACCTTGAAATAGAAAAGCCAGCCCGAACCCTCCCCTCCTCTGCCGCTAACCTCCTCACTGTACCTCGTTCTCACCTGTCCCACCATCGACCCCCGGCCCACGTCCTCCACCTGGCCTGGAATGCCCTCTCTCCGCACATCCGCCAGGCTAGCTCTCTTCCTCCCTTCAAAGCCTTACTGAGAGCTCACCTCCTCCAAGAGGCCTTCCCAGACTGAGCCCCCTTTTTCCTCTCTTCCTCCCCATTCCCCCCACCCTACCTCCTTCCCCTCCCCACAGCACCTGTATATACACGTTTGTACAGATTTATTACTTTATTTATTTTACTTGTACATATTTACTATTCTATTTATTTTGTTAATGATGTGCATCTAGCTTTATTTGTTCTGACGATTTGACACCTGCCCACATGTATTGTTTTGTTGTCTGTCTCCCCCTTCTAGACTGTGAGCCCGTTTTTGGGTAGGGGCCGTCTCTATATGTTGCCAACTTGTACTTCCCAAGCGCTTAGTACAGTGCTCTGCACACAGTAAGCGCTCAATAAATACGATTGAATGAATGAATAAATGAAAAGGCATACTGAGAAGCAGCGTGGCCTAGTGGATAGAGCACAGGAATGGGAGTTAGAGGGACCTGGGTTCTAATCCTAGTTCCTCCACTTGTTTTCTGTGTGACTTTGAGCAAGTTACTTCATTTCTCTGTGCTTTAGTTTCCTCATTTGTAAAATGGGGATTTAGGTGGTGAGTCCCATGTGGGATATGGACTGTGTCCAACCTGATTAGCTCCAGTGCTTAGTACAAGCCTGTGAAATTAAGGTGAGGTTAAAGTTCTCCACAACACATACTATTTCAATTATTCAGTCAATGGTATTCACCTAGTGCTTACTGTGTGCAGACCACTGTACTAAGCACATGGGAGTGTACAATGTAACAGAGACTGTAAACACTTCTCTGCCCATGGTGAGCTTACAGTCCAGAGGATGACTTGCAAGTTCTCTCTGGAGGCTCCTGCTTCTCACATAGATGAACTAGCCACAGCTAAGGTACCCAGAAGGCTCCCTCCTTAACCCCATTACCTCTCTCTTCTATATGAGGGAAGGACCAAGGATGCCAAGACTCTTCCTTAGGGAGGCACTGTGGCCTAGTGGAATGAGAATGCCTCTGGGAAGCATGGGTTCTGCCTCTGCCACTTGATGGCTTTGTGATCTTGGCCAAATCACTTATCATCTCAGAGACTCAGTTTCCTCATCTGCAAAATGGGGATAAGATACCTCTTCGCCCTCCCCCTTAGAGTGTGAGCCCCATGACAGACATGGAGTGTGTCTGATCTGATTATTTCTACTCCTGCATTCAATACAGTGCTTGAAACATAGTAAATGCTTAACAGATGCCAGCATTTTTATTGTTAACAAATAGCAATATATCATTATTATCAAGGAAAATTACGAGAGAAAAATCCACATAGGTGAAAAACAGAGGATATGATGGGAGGGGGAGAAACAGTGGACTTTATCAGTTAGAGAAGCAGCGTGGCCTACTGGAAAGAGTAAGGGCCTAAGAGGCAGAGGATCTAGGCTCTAATCCCAGCTCTCCCATTTACCTGCTGTGTGATTTAGAGAAAGTCACATAACTTCTCCGTGCCTCAGTTCTCTTATCTGCAAAATGGAGAGTCAAAATCTGCTCTCCTTCCTACTTAAAATGTGAGCCCCATATGGGACCTGATTATCTTGCATTTAACCCAGTGTTTAGTACAATGTTAAACAAATACTACAATTATAATTACATTCTAGGAGCACTTGATTCCATGGACCAAGAGTGGAAAATCCCTGGAAAAGATGGACTCCTTGAACGAGTCGTCTACACATGCTGCCTCGAATTCCTCAACACCAACTCTCTCCTCGACCCCCTCCAGTCTGGCTTCTGTCCCCTACATTCCACGGAAACTGCCCTCTCAAATGTCACCAATGACCTTCTGCTTGCCAAATCCAACGGCTCCTACTCTATCCTAATCCTCCTCGACCTCTCAACTGCCTTCGACACTGTGGACCACCCCCTTCTCCTCAACACGCTATCCAATCTTGGCTTCACAGACTCCATCCTCTCCTGGTTCTCCTCTTATCTCTCCGGTCGTTCATTCTCAGTCTCTTTTGCAGGCTCCTCCTCCCCCTCCCGTCCCATTACTGTGGGAGTTCCTCAAGGCTCAGTTCTTGGTCCCCTTCTGTTCTCGATCTACACTCACTCACTTGGTGACCTCACTCGCTCCCACGGCTTCAACTATCATCTCTACGCTGAAGACACCCAAATCTACATCTCTGCCCCTGCTCTCTCCCCGTCCCTTTAGGCTCGCATCTCCTCCTGCCTTCAGGACATCTCCATCTGGCTGTCTGCCCGCCACCTAAAACTCAATATGTCCAAGACTGAACTCCTTGTCTTCCCTCCCAAACTCTGCCCTCTCCCAGACTTTCCCAACACTGTTGACAGCATTACCATCCTTCCCGTCTCACAGGCCCACAACCTTGGTGTTATCCTCGACTCCGCTCTCTCGTTCACCCCTCACATCCAAGCCGTCACCAAAACCTGCCGGTCTCAGCTCCTCAACAATGCCAAGATCCGCCCTTTCCTCTCCATCCAAACCGCTACCCTGATCGTTCAAGCTCTCATCCTTTCCCGTCTGGACTACTGTATCAGCCTCCTCTCTGATCTCCCATCCTCTTGTCTCTCCCCACTTCAATCCATACTTCACGCCGCTGCCCGGATTGTCTTTGTCCAGAAATGCTCTGGACATGTTACTCCCCTCCTCAAAAATCTCCAGTGGCTACCAATCAACCTACGCATCAGGCAGAAACTCCTTACCCTCGGCTTCAAGGTTCTCCATCACCTCGCCCCCTCCTACCTCACCTCCCTTCTCTCCCTCTACAGCCCACCCCGCACCCTCCGCTCCTCTGCCGCTAATCTCCTCACCGTTCCTCGTTCTCGCCTTTCCCGCCGTCGGCCCCCGGCCCACGTCATCCCCCTGGCCTGGAATGGCCTCCCTCCGCACATCCGCCAAGCTAGCTCTCTTCCTCCCTTCAAGGCCCTACTGAGAGCTCACCTCCTCCAGGATGCCTTCCCAGACTGATCCCCCTCCTTCCTGTCCCCCTCTTCCCCCTCTCCATCTCCCCTGCCTTATCTCCTTCCCTTCCCCACAGCACCTGTATATATGTACATATGTTTGTACATATTTATTACTCTATTTATTTTACTTGTACATATCTATTCTATTTATTTTATTTTGATAATATGTTTGGTTTTGTTCTCTGTCTCCCCCTTCTAGAATGTGAGCCCACTGTTGGGTAGGGATCGTCTCTGTATATTGCCAACTTGTACTTCCCAAGCGCTTAGTACAGTGCTCTGCACACAGTAAGTGCTCAATAAATACGATTGATTGATTGATTGGAATGTTCCCCAAAGACTTCTAATTCCTTTAAACTAGGGCATTTTCAGGAAGAATGATTATGATAATGATGATAATGGTATTTGTTAAGTGCTTACTATGTGCCAAGTACCGTACTAAGCACTGGAGTAGGTACAACAGTGCTTTGCACATAGTAAGCGCTTAACAAAGACCATCGTTATTATTACAAGATAATCAGGTTATACACAGTCTCTGTCCCACATGTAGTTCCCAGTCCAAGGGCAAGGGAGAACAGGTATTGATGAGGAAAGGAGAGGGTGGGTTGGTGACAAGAGATCCTTTATTCACCCCACCTTCAGCCCCACAGCACTTATGTCCATATCTGTAATTTATTTATTTATATTATATATTTATATGTCTGTCTCCCCTTTAGACTGCAAGCTTGTTCTAGGCAAATACTATATCTACCAACTCTACTATATTGTACTCTCTCATGCACTTAGCACAGTTCTCTGCATGTATCATCATCTTTGGTATTTATTGGGTGCTTATTGTGCATAAAGCACTGTATTTAGCACTTGAGAGAGTCTAACGCAACACAGTTGGTAGACACATTCCCTGGTTGCAATGAGATTACAGTCAAGCTTACTCTGCACACAGAATGCACTCGCTAAACACAATTGATTGATAGATTGATCCAAAGGAAGAAAGATCCCTTTCTAATTCTGCAGGATAATTTGGAGACTGCGGAATCAGGGATCTCTGCTGATCAGCACCCACAGAAAGGGTAACAAGCTGACAGAAAATCTGTGGTGCTCTGGAGCTGGGACTCATATCCCTTCACGAAACCTAAAAAAAGCAAACATAGCAACTGATGAGAAGCAAAATGGTGTGAATGGTTCTAGTCTCCATGGAGGATTTTAGGGGGCGATTGATACTGTGGCTGTGCTGCACTTGTCTGTGGTGTCGGTGTAACACTGTCACCATGTAGCCGCCGACCCAGGCCATGATTCATTGATTCATTCAATAGTATTTATTGAGCACTTACTGTGTGCAGATCACTGTACTGAGTGCTTGGAAAGTAGAATTCAGCAATAGAGACAATCCCTCCCCAACGGGCCCACAGTCTAGGAGAGTAAAAATACTCAGTGGAACAAATTTCAGTGTTTTCCTGTGGACATAAGCATGTTGACTTGAAATATGAATCGATTCCAGAGAGCAGACATTGTGGAAAACAAAAATGAATCAACAAGGCAGATGCTCTCATACCATTTTCCAGATAGTAGTCGATCTTGCTGTTCTTTCTTTGGGAAAAGACGCATTAATTTTCTACAGGTTGCCTGTTTTTTTCCATGTCACATTTTAGATTGTGGAAAGTAGCGAAAAAGACTCATCTAACTGTGATGGTCATGGTATCTCACCTGGTGAGTTGGTATGAAACAAAATTATGGGTAGCAAAGTTCACTTCACTATATTACACTTCTTAATGGTATTAAATCCTTACAATGGTCCAGGAACTATATTAAGCACTGGGGTAGATACAAAGTAGTCAGATTGGATGCAGTCCTTGTCCCATATGGAGCTCACAGTCTGAATCCCCACTTTACAGAGGAGGTAACTGAGGCAAAGAGAAGTTATGTGACTTGCCCAGGTTCACACAATTGAGCAGGGATTAGAATTCATGTTTTAACCTGCCAGGCCCTTGCTCTTTCCATTAAGCCATGCTGCAACACTTATGGTTTAAATATAATTTATGTTAGTGGGAGAAAATGAAAAAAATATTTAGAATTTGTAGCTGAAGCAGTCCAGTTGTTAGCCAAATGCTGCTAGCAGAAATTTTGTAAAAAGGAAAATGTTCATGAAATATGTAATAATTGTGGTATATAAATGTTTACTATATGCCAAGCACCGTACTAAGCCTGAGGTAGATACCAGGTAATCAGGTCACACTCAGATAGTGAGCTCCCATGTCGGGCAGGGTCTAGGTTGGAGGAAGAGAAGGTACTCAATCCCCAGTTTGTAGATAAGGCACAAGGAAGTGAAATGACTTGCCCACGATTATACAACAGGTAAAGGGTGGAGTTGGGATTGGAACACAGTGAAGCAGCGTGGCTTAGTGGAAAGAGCCCGGGCTTGGGAGTCAGAGGATGTGAGTTCTAATCCCAGCTGCACCACTTGTCTGCTGTGTGACCTTGGGCAGGTCACTTAACTTCTCTTTGCCTCAGTTACCTCATCTGTAAAATGTGGTTTAAAAACTTTGATCCCCAAGTGGGGAACCTGATTACCCTTTACTTAGAACAGCGCTTGGAACAGTTCTTGGCACATAGTAAGCATTTAACAAATACCATAATAATTACTATTAAAGCAGGTTTTCTGAACTCTGAAGCCCTTATGGTTTTTCCACTAGGCCATGCTTCGTTTTGACAGAAAAGTCCATTAGACTGTAAGGTCCTGGAAGTCAAGGACCACAGCTCTATAATATTGTACTCTCCCAAGTGCTTAGGACAGTGCTTTACACACAGTAAGTATTCAATAAAAGCCATTGATTGAGAAAAAGGATTAATCACAGATAAAAATATGAATTCCTTTTTTGGTAACTACTCCCTTCTAAGTGCCTTCAGCTATCTTGAATGTTTCAGGTGTAGGAAGTGCATTCATTTTTCAAAATTCATCCAACTTGCAGCTCACCACCCAATTGTTCCGTAGGTAATCTGTGCCCATGTGATAAACGTTATCCAGGGGTTGAAATGGTGACGGTTTGAATTGCTTAAGATAATTTACTATGCAGGATATGGAAAACATGTAAATGTCTAGTTCTCACAATTTAGCTGTCGTATAAGTCCTGTTGATGTTAGAGAATTTTGCTCTGTGAGAAGCAGCGTGGCCTAGTGGAAAGAGCACAGGCCCGGGAATCAGATGACCTGGGTTCTAATCATGGCTTCACCGTATACCTTGGGCAAGACATTTAACTTCTCTGTGCCTCAGTTCCCTCATCTGCCAAATGGAGATTAAATACGCATTCTCCTGTGCTTCCATGCTTCTCTGGGCACAGTGGGGAGAGTTGCCACATTGGGCAGTTTGCCTGAGTTTCTTTTTGTGATATGTAAATATAAGTATCTTTTCCACAAAGGAAGTTCCATGAATCTCAAATTAAAATTTTACAAAATCTGGTGGATCTTGCCAGCAGCAAATAGTAAAGATAACAATAATGATGATGGTATTTGTTAAGTGCTTAATATGTACCATGCACTGTTCTAAGTGCTGGGGTAGATAAAAGGTAATCAGGGTGTCCCATGTGGGGCTTACAGTCTTGATGCCCATTTTGCAGATGAGGTAACTGAGGCACAGAGAAGTTAAGTTAGTTGCCCAAAGTCACACAGCTGACAAGTGGCAGAGCCGGAATTAGAATCCATGACCTCTGACTCCCAAGCCCTTGCTCTTTCCACTAAGCCACGCGGCTTCTCCAGCAAATGAGCTAGCCAAACCAGAGCATAGGGTAAATTCATCCCAGAGCAAAGTCAGCAATGTGGCCACTTCTTGGCCAGGGCCACCCACTTCAGCCACTTATGGGATCAGAAGCCCTGGGGTATCCCTAGTGTCCTAGAGCCCTCTGTGGGTGTTTTATTCATTCATTCATTCAATTCATTTAATCATATTCATTGAGCGCTTACTGTGTGCAGAACACTGTACTAAGAGCTTGGGAAGTACAAATCGGCTACATATAGAGACGGTCCCTACTTAGCAACGAGCTTACAGTCTAGAAGGGGGAGAGAGACAACAAAGCAAAGCAGGTAAACAGGTGACAATGCCATCAGAATAAATAGAATTATAGCTATATACACATCAGTAATGAAATAGAGTAATAAATATGTACAAATATACACAAGTGCTGAGAGGAGGGGAAGGGGGTAGGGCAGAAGGAGAGAGGGGGAGCGATGGGGATGGGAGGAGGAGGAGGAGAGGAAAAAGGAGGGCTCAGTCTGGGAAGGCTTCCTGGAAGAAATGAGCTCACAGTAGGGCTTTGAAGGGAGGAAGAGAGCTAGTTTGGTGGATGTGTGGAGGGAGGGCATTCCAGGCCAGAGGTAGGACGTGGGCCAGGGGTCGATGGCGGGACAGGCGAGAACGAGGCACAGTGAGGAGGTTAGCAACAGAGGAGCGGAGTGTGCGGGCTGGGCTGTAGAAGGAAAGAAGGGAGATGAGGTAAGAGGGGGCGAGGTGATGGAGAGGTTTGAAGCTGAGAGTGAGGCATTTTTGCTTGATTCGAAGGTTGATAGGCAACCGCTGGAGATTTCTGAGGAGGGGAGTGACATGGCCAGAGCGTTTCTGTACAGAGATAATCCGGGAAGCATAGTGAAGTATAGACTGAAGCGGGGAGAAACAGAAGGATGGGAGATCAGAAGGAGGCTAATGCAATAATCCAGTCAGGATAGGATGAGCGATTGAAGGTAGGATGAAGCGATTCAAGGTAGTGGTCTGGATGGAGAGGAAAGGGCGGGTCTTGGCGATGTTGTGGAGGTGAGACGGGGAGGTTTTGGTGATGGATTGCATGTGTCGGGTGAATGAGAGAGCAGAGTCAAGGATGACACCAAGATTGCTGGCTAGTGAGAAGGAAAGGATGGTAGTGCTGTCTACAGTGAAGGCAAAGTTAGGGAGAGGACAGAGATTTGGAGGGAAGTTAAGGAGCTCAGTCTTGGACATGTTGAGTTTTAGATGACAGGCGGGCATCCAGATGGAGATGTCCTGAAGGCAGGAGGAGATACGAGCCTGGAGGGAGGGAGGGAGAACAGGGGTGGAATTGTAGATTTAGGTGGCATAAGCGTAGAGATGATATTTGAAGCCGTGGGAATGAATGAGTTCACCAACCGAGTGAGTACAGATGGAGAACAGAAGGGGACAAAGAACTAACCCTTGAGGAACCCCTACAGTAAGGGGATGGGAGGGGGAAGAGGAGCTCGCTAAGGTAACTGAGAATAAATGGCCACAGAGATAAGAGAACCAGGAGAGGACAGAGTCTGTGAAGGCAAGGTTGGATAGCATGTCGAGGAGAAGGGGATGGTCCACAGTGTCGAAGGCAGCTGAGAGGTCAAGGAGGAGTTGGATAGAGTAGGAGCCACTAGATTTGGCAAGAAGGAGGTCATTGGTGACCTCTGAGAGGGCGGTTTTGGTGTTGTATAGGCGACGGAAGCCAGATTGGAGGGGTGTCTACAAGAGAACTCGGGTTGAGGAATTCAAGGCAGCGAGTGTAGACGACTCGTTCTAGGAGTTTGGAAAGGAAAGGTAGCCTGTCAACCTACGAAGCAAGCAAAAACTCTTCACTCTCGGCTTCAAGGCTCTCGATCACCTCGCCCCTCCTACCTCACCTCCCTTTTCTCCTTCTACAGCCCAGCAGGCACCCTCCACTCCTCTGCCGCTAACCTCCTCACTGTGCCTCGTTCTTGCCTGTCCCACCGTGGACCCCCGGCCCCCGTCCTTTCCCTGGCCTGGAATGCCCACTCTCCACACAACCGCCAAGCTAGCTCTCTTTCTCCCTTCAAAGCCCTACTGAGAGCTCACCTTCTCCAGGATGCCTTCCCAGACTCAGCCCCCTTTTCCCTCTCCTCCTCCCCATCCCTCCCGCCCTTCCTCCTTCCCCTTCCCACAGCACTTGTATACAGTTGTACATATTTATTACTCTATTCATTTTACTTGTACATATGTACTGTTCTATTTATTTTGTTAATAATATGCATATAGCTATTATTCTATTTGTTCTAACGATTTTGACACCTGTCTGCATGTTTTGTTTTGTTGTCTGTCTCCCCCTTCTAGACTGTGAGCCCGTTGTTGGGTAGGGACCGTCTCTGTATGTTGCCGACTTGTACTTCCCAAGCACGTAGTACGGTGCTATACACACAGTAAGTGCTCAATAAATATGATTGAATGAATGAATGATTAAAAGTGACAGAGGCCAGGAATAGAACCCACAATGCCTGACTCCCAAATGTGTGCTCTTTCCACTAAGCCACTCTGCTTCCACCTGTGGCTTGGAAAGCCCTCCCTCTTCAAATCAACCAGATAATCACTCTCCACCCCCTTCAAAGCCCATCTGAAGGTGCAACTCCTCCAAGAGGCCTTCCCAGACTATGCCCTGCTTTTTGTGAGCTTCCCTTTCTATGGCACCACGACTCACTCCCTCTGCTCTTCCCCCATCTCCCACCCCACAGCACTTATGTATATATGTATATATCTATAATTCTATTCATTTATACTGATGCCAGTTTATTTGCATTATTGTGTATCACCCCCCCTCCCCCAGAGTGTGAGCCTATTGTGGGCAGGGATTGTCTCTCTTTATTACTGTACTGTACTTCCCAAGAGTTAAGTACAGTGCTCTGCACACAGTAAGCCCTCAATAAATACAATTGAATTAATGAATGAATAACCCTATCCCTAACTCCCCTGGGTTACGGAAGAATTTTGGGGAGTCTGTGTGGGTAGGCTCTTCTAGCTTCTATCCTTGAGTATTTCATTCATCCTGTAATTCTCCCAAACCACCAAGTATCCCTAACACTATCCCTAATCCTCATTCTTACCCAAAACTAGACCTAACCCTCATTCAACCACTAACTGTAACTCTAACACAAACTCTTACCCTAGCCTTAGGCCTAACCTTAGCCCTAGCCAAAGCCTTAACCTTAACCATAACACTAACACTAATACTAGCTCTAACCCTAACCCTAACCCTAACTCTATCCATAACCATAACTGTATACCTACCAATAACCCTAAATCTAACCCTAACCCTAGCTCTAACCCAAAACCTAAACCTAACATTAACCATAACCCTATCCCTAACCCTAGGTGCAAACAAAGACCAAACTCTAACACTATACTTAAACCTAGCCCTAGCCCAATGGCTAACACTAAACATAACACTAAACCTCACCATAACCCAAACCCTGACCCTAACATTATCCCTACACCTAACCCTAAACCTAGCCTAAACCTATCCCTAATCCTAACCCTAACCCTAGCCTAGGGCCTCGCCCTAAATCAAGAACTAAACATAACACCAACCCTATGCCTAACTCTAACCCGAACCCTAGGCCCAAAGCTAGACCTAACCCTATCCCTAACCCTAGCCCTAGCTCCACTGCTACCCTAACCATAACACTAAACCTCACTATAACAAAAACCCCAACCCTAGCCCTATCTCTACACTTAATCCTAAGGCTAGCCCTGGGCCTAAACCCAACTACAACCCTGGTCCTTAGGCCTAGCCTTAAGGTCTACAACTAACCGTAACCGTAACCCTAGCCCTAAATCTTAAAAGTAAGCCCAAAACTAGACCTAACACTAAACCTGACCCTACATAAGACCTAGCCCTAACCCTAGCCCTAGTGATAGCTCTAACATTAGCACTAAACCTCACCATAACTCAACACCAACCCTATCCTGAAGCCTAGTCCTAGGCCTAGTCTTAAGGCTGTGATTAATCATAACACTAAACCTAACACTAACCCTAACCCAGACCCTGACCCTAGCCCTAGAAATAATTCTAGCCCTAATTCTAACCCTAATCCTAACCCTACGTCTAGCCCTAACAGTATCCTTTAACTAAACCTTAGCACTAATGGTAACCCCAACCCTAGCCCTTAGCCTCGCCCTAAGCCTCCCACTAACCCTAACCCTACCCATATCTAATAATAATTATAATAAATAAATAATTGTGGTATTTGTTAAGTACTTTCTATGTACCAAGCACTGCTCTAAACACTTGGGTAGATACGAGGTCAGTCTTGATCCCCATTTTAAAGATGAGGTAACTAGGGCATAGAGAATTTGAGTGACTTGCTCAAGGTCATAGAGGAGACCCATGGCAAAACTATCTCTAACACTAATCCTAACTCTAAACTGAGCCATAACCCAAACACTAACCTTCATTCAATTGTATTTATGAGCATTTACTGTGTACAGAGCACTGTACTAAGCGCTTGGAAAGTTCAATTCGGCAACAGATAGAATTGTGGAATTCCCTACCCAACAATGGGCTCACAGTCTAGAAGGGGTAGACAGACAACTAAACAAAACAAGTAGACAAGTGTAAATACCATCAAAATAGATAAATAGAATTATAGCTATATACACATCATCAACAAAATAGAGTAATAAATACGTACAAATATACACAAGAACTGTGAGGAGTGAAGGCGGTAGGGCAGAGGGAGGAACTGGGGTGATGGGGAGGGGAGGAGGAACAGAGGAAAAAGGGGGGCTCAGTCTGGGAAGGCCTTCTGGAGGATGTGAGATCTTAGTAGGTCTTTGAAGGGAGGAAGAGAGCTGGTTTGGAGGATAATAATAATAATAATAATAATGGCATTTATTAAGCGCTTACTATGTGCAAAGCACTGTTCTAAGCGCTGGGGAGGTTACAAGGTGATCAGGTTGTCCCACGTGGGGCTCACAGTCTCAAGCCCCATTTTACAGATGAGGTAACTGAGGCACAGAGAAGTTAAGTGACTTGCCCAAAGTCACACAGCTGACAATTGGCGGAGCCGGGGTTTGAACCCATGACCTCTGACTCCAAAGCCCGTGCTCTTCTCCACTGAGCCACGCTGCTTCCTGATGTGTGGAGGGAGGGCATTCCAGGCCAGAGGTAGGATGTGGGCCAGTGGTCAGTGGCAGGACAGGTAAGAACGAGGCACAGTGAGGAGGTTAGCGGCAGAGGAGCAGAGTGTGTGGGCTGGGCTGTAGAAGGAGAGAAGGGAGGTGAGGTAGGAGAAGACGAGGTGCGAGAGCTTTGAAGCCAAGTGTGAAGAGTTTTTGCTTCATGCAAAGGTTGATAGGCAACCCAAACCCTAGGCCTAACTCTTCCCCTAAACCTACCCTCAGCTCTATTGCTAACCGTAAACCTAAATTTAGCCATAACCCTGGTCCCAACCCAAACCTTAATCATAACCCTAGCCCTAACCATAACCTTAACCCAAAATCTAACCACAACGCTGACCCTTAACATACCCCTAGGCCTAGCCTTAGTCCTAACCCTAACTCTAACCCTAGCACTAACATTAATTAGCCCTGGCTCTAACTGTTAACCTAACCCTAACCTTAAACTTAACCCTAACTCTAACCTTTAACTTAACCCTAACCCTAACCCTAAACCTAGCTCTAGGCCTAGCCCTATCCCTAATCTTAACCCTAATTAAACCTGACTCTGCAAATAGCCCTAGCCTTAGCACCTGGCCCTGGACCTCCTTAAAACCTTAGTCAAGGCCCTCCTCCTCCATCTGGTCTTGTCCCTATTCCTTCACCTAGTCCTGGCCCTACTCCTTGGCCTGGACCTGGCCCTCCTCCACCAAGTCCTGACCCTCCTTTGCCAGCTGGTCCAAGTTGGCCTCTTCCACCTGGTCCTTGTACTGGGTCCTCGTTTTCTGCTTGGTGTTGGCCCTCCTTCTCTGCCTTGTCCTGGTCCTCCTCCTCTTCTGGGTCCTGGCCCTCCTCCTTCACCTGATCAAAGCCCTCCTCCTCCGCCTGTTCCTGGCCCTCCTCCTAGGCCTGGTCCTGGCTCTTCTCACCCTGCTACAGGCTCTTTTCCTCCTCTTGGTCCTCCTCCTGCTCCTGGTCCTGACCCACATCCCTTTCCCTTTCTCGATCTTGGCCCTCCTCCTCAACCAGGACCTGGACCTCCTCCTCTGACGGGTCCTCGATCTCCTCCTTGGCCTGGTCCTGGCCCTCCTCTGCATGGTACTGGCACTCCACCTCCTAATGGTTTTGACGCTCTTTCTCAGCCTGGTCCTGGTCCTCTTCCTTTGCCTGATCCTCGTCCTTCACCTCCACCTCCTCCTGATCCTGGCCCTCCTCTTCTGCCTGGTCCTGGTCCTGTGCCTTTCCTTGTCCTGGTACTCCTCCTCCTGGTCCTGACTCTCCTCCCCAGCCTGGTTCTGGACATTGCCCTGTGACTGGTCCTGGCGCTCCTTCCTAGACTGGTCCTGGCCCTCCTCCTCGGGCTGGTCCTGGTTCTTGTACTCCACCGAATCCTGGTGCTTCTCCTCCACCGGTTCTGGACCCACTCCTCTGACTGGTCCTGTCCCTCGTCCTCTGCCTCTTCCATACCATTCTATTCCACCTGGTCTAGGCCCTCTTCCTCTGCCTGGTCCAGACCCTTCTCATATGCCTGGTCCTGGCCCTCCTCCTGCACCCGGTGCTGGATCTCCCTCCTCCTCCACCTGCTACTGGCCCTCCTCCTCAGCTTGGTCATATCTTTTCTCCTCTGCCTGTTCCTGGCCTTCCTCCTCAGCCTGTTACTGGCCCTCCTACTACACCTGGTCCTGACCCTCCTCCTGTGATTGGGCTTGGCCCTTCTCCTCTGCCAGTCCTTGCCTTCCTCCTATACCTGGTTCTGGCTCCTCCTGTGCCTGGTCCTGGCCCTTCTCCTCCACCTGTTCCAGGCCCTCCTCCTCTGCCATGCCCTGGCCCTCCTCTTAGGCCTCGTCCTGAACCTCATCTTCCTCCTACTCCTTGACTTCTTATTTCACCTATTCCTGGCCGCCCTCTTCCAACTTTTTCTGGACTATCTCTGCAGCCTGGTCATGGTCTTTCTCCTCCGCCTACTCCTGGCTCTTTTCCTCCCCCTTGTCTAGGCCCTTCACCTGTTGGCAAGTGGGCACATGAGTGGGGAGCTGTGCACATCGGGCAGAGCTGTCTGAACCCCCTCCAGCTTTGCAGAGCAGGGCAGTGGGATGTGAGGATAGTGGGGACTTTGAGTGGCGTGTATGTCTCTGTATTTGTGTGTACACACAAGCATAAGCTGATGAAGTGAGGAGGGACTTGCATGGGAAGGGGTGTGTGTGTGTGTGTGTGTGTGTGTGTGTGTGTGTGTGTGTGTGTGTGTGTGTGTACACTCGAAGGAGCTGCATGGAGAGAGGAAAGACTTACATGCCTTCTGCGCCTGGTCCTGGATCTCCCCTATGCATGGTCCTAGCCATCCACCTGGCCCTCTTCCTTCACCTGTTCCTGGCCTGGTTCTGACCTTCATCCTCTTCCTCCTTGTCCTGGCTCTCTTTCTTCACCTGATCCTGGCCGTCCTCCTCGGCCTGATCATGTCCTTTCTCCCCTGCTTGGTCCTGGCCCTCATCCTGTACCTGTTCCCCATCCTTCTTCTCCTCCTGGTCATGGCCTTCCTCCTCGGCCTAGACCTGGCCCTCTTTCCCTGTCTATTCTGGACTTCCTCCCGCGTCTACGCCCGGCTCACCTCCTCCAAAGCATCTACCTCCTGCACCTGGTCCTGGCCCTCCTCCTCCGCTCTGTCATGACCCTACTCCTGGACCTTGTCCTGGTCCTGGTCCTCTTCCTCTCCCAGGGCTTGGCCCTCTACCTCCTCCTTGTCCTGGCCCTCCTCCTGAGCCTAGTCCTGACCCTCATCCTCCTCCTGGTCCTGGCCCTCCTCCGAGGTTTGTACTTGAACCTCCTCCCCTGTCTGCTCTGGACCTCCTCCTCTGCCTGATTCTGTTCCCCGCCTCCACCTGGCCCTGTAATTCCTCTGTCACCTCGACCATCTTCTGCCTTGTCCTAGATTCATTCATTCATTCAATCGTATTTTTTGAGCGCTTACTGTGTGCAGAGCACTGTACTAAGCGCTTGGGAAGTACAAGTTGGCAACATATAGAGACGGTCCCTACCCAACAGTGGGCTCGCAGTCTAGAAGGGGGAGACAAAGAACAAAACATAGTAACAAAATAAAATAAATAGAATAAATATGCACAAATAAAATAAATAAATAGAGTAATAAATTCATACAAACATATACATATATGCAGGTGCTGTGGGGAGGGGAAGGAAGGGGAGAGGAAGGAGGGGGCTCAGTCTGGGAAGGCCTCCTGGAGGAGGTGAGCTCTCAATAGGGCCTTGAAGGGAGGAAGAGAGCTAGCTTGGCGGATGTGCGGAGGGAGGGCATTCCAGGCCAGGGGGATGACGTGGACCAGAGGTCGACAGCTGGAATGACCTCCCTCTGCCCATCCACCAAGCTAGCTCTCTTCCTCCCTTCAAGGCCCTACTGAGAGCTCACCTCCTCCAGGAGGCCTTCCCAGACTGAGTCCCTTCCTTCCTCTCCCCCTCGTCCCCCTTTCCATCCCCCCATCTTACCTCCTTCCCTTCCACACAGCACCTGTATATATGTATATATGTTTGTACATATTTATTACTCTGTTATTTATTTGTTTATTTATTTTACTTGTACATATCTATTCTATTTATTTTATTTTGTTAGTATGTTTGGTTTTGTTCTCTGTCTCCCCCTTTTAGACTGTGAGCCCACTGTTGGGTAGGGACTGTCTCTGTATGTTGCCAACTTGTACTTCCTAAGCGCTTAGTACAGTGCTCTGCACACAGTAAGCGCTCAATAAATACTATTGATGATGATGATGATGATGACAGGCGAGAACGAGGCAGGGTGAGGTGATTAGCGGCAGAGGGGCGGATGGTGCGGGCTGGGCTTTAGAAGAAGAGAAGGGAGGTGAGGTAGGAGGGGGCGAGGTGATGGAGAGCCTTGAAGCCGAGGGTGAGGAGTTTCTGCCTAGATCTCCTTTGCCTCTTGGTCCTGACTATCCTTCTGAGCCGGGGCCTCACCCTCATCCTGATACGTTGCCAACTTGTACTTCCCAAGCTCTTAGTACAGTGCTCTGCACACAGTAACCACTCAATAAATACGACTGAATGAATGAATGAATCGTCCTCCTGGGTTGGACCTGGCCCTGCTCCCCTGTCTGGTCTTGACCTCCCCCTCTACCTGGTCGTGGCACTCCTTCTCTGCCTGATCGTGGCACATCTCCTACCCTGGTTCTGGATCTCCTCCTGCGCCTTGTCCTGGCCCTCCTCCTCCACCTGGCCCTGACCTGCTCCTAGTCCTCTTCCTTTGCCTGTTCCTGGCCCTTCTTGGCCAACTGTTCCTGGCCTTTCTCTTCTGCCTGATCCTGTCCCGCCTTCTCCGACTGGTCCTGGCCCTTCCACTCCGCCTCATCCTGGATCTCCTCTGCCTGGTCTTGACCCTTCTCCTGTACCTGGGTCTAGCCCTCCTCCTGTGCCTGGTCCTGGTTCTGGATTTCCCCCACCTCCTAGTCCTCACATTCCTCCTCGACCCGGCCCTAGCACTCCTCCCTGCCTGATCCTGTCCTAACCCTGACCCTGATCCTGGCCCTTCTCTTCCACCTGATCCTCCTCTGTCTGGCCCTTGCCTTCTTCCTTTCCTTGTTCCTGGCCCTCCTTCTCCACCTGATCCTGAACCTCACCCTGCCCCTGGTCCTGACCGTCCTCCTCTGCCTGATCCTGGCCTTCCTTGTCTGCCTGGTTCTGGCCTTTCTCCAGCTACTGGTCGTGACCCTCCTCCTCCGCCTGGTCCTGGATCTCCTCCTTCACCTAGTCCTGGTCCTCATGCTCTGCCTGAGCCTGACCCTCCTCCTCTGCTTGATCCTGGTCCAGGCTCTTTCTCGGCCCCGTCCTGGCCATCCTTCTTCTCCTAGTTCTGACTGTCCTCCAGCACCTCCTTATCTTTGCCCTCTTCCTTTGCTTAGTCTTGGCCATTCTCCTCTAACTCATCCTGCCCCTTCCTCTAGCGTCTCATCCTTACCCTCCGCCCTATCTGGTCGTGACTCTCCTCCTCTTTCTGGACCTGTTTCTCCTCCTCCACGTGGCTGTGACCCTCCTGCTCTGCATGGGCCTGATCTTCCTCCTCCACCTGGTCCTGCTCCTGGCTGTCCTCCTCTTCCTCCTGGTCCTGACGCTCCTCCTGCATCTCGGCCTGCCCCTACTCCTCCTTCTAGTCCTGACCCTCATCCTCCTCCTGCTTCTTGCCCTCTTCCTTTGCTTGTTCCTGACTCTCTACTCCTGGCTCTTCTATTCCACCTGGTCTAGACCCTCTTCCTCGGCCTGGTCCTGGCCTTCCACCTCCACCTCTTACTGACAGTCCTCTTCTGCCTGTTCCTGGCCCTCATCCTCCACCTGCTCCTAGAACTCTTCCTCCTCTTCCGCCTGGTCCAGGCTCTTCTCCTCGGGCCGGTCCTTGCCCTCCTCCTCCTCCGGGCCCTGGCCCTCCTCCTTGGTCTGGTACTAGCCCCCCTCCTCCGCCTGCACCTAGCCCTTCTGCTCTACCGGGTCCTAGAACTCCTCTTCGCTCTGGTCGTGGCCTCCACCTCCACATATTCCTGACCCTCCACCTGGACCTGGTTCTGCTCCTGAGCCTGGTTCTGACCCTCAGTCGCCTTCTGGTCCTGGCACTCTTACTTCATCTGGTCCTGGACCTCCTCATTTGCCTTGTCCTAGCACTCCTCTTCGGCCTGGTCTTGTCCATCCTTCTCTGCCTGGTCCTGGCTCTCTACCTTGGCCCGGTCCTTGACCTCATCTATGTCCTGGCCCTCCTCCTCCTCTGCCTGATGCTGGTTCCTGGCCCTCCTCCTCCACCTGGTCCGGAGAAATGGCATGAGCCATAACCCTTAAGCTTAATCCAAAAACAAACCCAAAACCGAACTATAGCCTTAACTCTAACAATATTCCTAGCCATGAATGAAACTTTAGCCCTAGCTCTAAAATCGAAGCTAACCTAATCCCTAGAAAACCTCACCATATTAAGGAATCTTAACCCTAGAGCCCAGTCTAGGGCTAGCCCCCACCCTACCTCCTTCCCCTACCCACAACACTTGTATATATATATTTGTACAGATTTATTACTCTATTTGGTTTACTTGTACATATCTACTAGTCTATTTATTTTGTTAATGATGTGCATATAGCTATAATTCTATTTCTTCTGAAGGTTTTGACACCTGTCTACATGTTTTGTTTTGTTGTCTGTCTCCCCCTTCTAGACTGTGAGCCCGTTGTTGGGTAAGGACCGACTCTCTATGTTGCCGATTGTACTTCCCAAGCGCTTAGTACAGTGCCCTGCACACAGTAAGCGCTCAATGAATACGATTGATCGAATGAAGGAATGAACTACACTCGATCCTTACCCTGCATTCTATAGCCCATCGGGAGGCCCTACTCCCGAAATGATCCGCTCCGCAGAAGGCCATCATAGGAGCCCGGGATTCCGTTCCCGAGAGGCCTGCCCGCAATCACACCGCGCGGCCCTGATCCCGGAAGGATTCTCTCCGCAGAGCACCTCCATAGAAGCCCGGGATTCCGTTCTCGAGAGGCCCACCTGCCATCACACAGCACGGCCCTGATGCTCCCGGTAGGATCCTCTCCTCAGAGCGCCGCCATAGGAGCCCGGGACTCCGTTCACGAGAGGCCCACCCTCCCGCCATCACACCACGTGGCCCCGCTGCTCCGGGAAGGATCCTGTCCTCCGGACGCCGCCACGAGGTCCGGGGCTCCTCCACCCTCCCTCCCTCCGTCCGTCCGCCCGTCCTTCCGTCCCCGAGCAGCCTGCTATCGGGCGCTTATGCCCCGCGGCCGGGATCCTGGCAGTCTCCCGCCTGGGCATCTGCATCCCCGCCCGACCACACCTAGGCCCCTGGCCTGGGACCCCACCCCATCATCATCGCTACACTCACCCCTCGAAGCCACCTCCACTCTGTCCAAGTAGCCAGCTGGGATCGTGGGACATTCTGTCCCCCTGCTAGATCGTGAAACATTGTGTCCCCCTGCTTGTTCATTGTCATTGTATCCCCTTGCTTGTCCATGAATCATTGTATCCCCTTGCTTGTCCGTGGATCATTGTGCCCCCCTGCTTCCATCCCCCCCGCAACCCCTTAATCGACCATCTTTGAGGAGCCCCCGACTCCCCCCTTCCCGGTCCGGACCTGACTGATTCCCCCATTCCCACACCGCCTTCCCTTCCACGGGTAAAAGACCCTTATTATCAACAGGGTACGTTAACGACAACCTCATTCGCACCTAGTCAGCCCTCCCACGCTATTTGGCTGTTCACTCCTCTCCCCAGGCATCTCCACTCCCATGACTCCCTTTAAGAGTTCCACGGTACTCCAGAACTGCCATCCATAGGACTCCATTCTTCTCCACCTCTGAGACAATTTTGCCAAGAGCCCCTGGACTCTGCTTGCGATTAAATTCTTTGATCTGATTTGACTGACCTATGGACAATTCATCCTTCTGCTTTGAGCATCTTCTGCCCATCTTATGGTCGCTTCTGCATGTTAATTGTTAACTACTCTCTGTGATGTCATCTGCTTATCTTATATTCCCATTTATTTTAATTGCTAACATCTCTCGATGATGTCATCACCTGCCCTCCATAGGACTCCATCCTCCTCCACCTCCGAGACAATTTTGCCAAGAGCCCTTGGATTCTGCTTGCCATTAACCACTTTGATCTGATTTGACTGAGCTATGGACAATTCATCCTTCTGCTTTGAGCATCATCAACCCATTTTAGGGTCGCTTCTTCACGTTGCCAACTTATATTACCCTAGCTCTTAGTACAGTGCTCTGCATGCAGTAAGCGCTCAATAAATGCGATTGAATGAATGAATGAATGTTAATTGTTAACTGCTGTCTGTGATGTCATCATCTGCTTATTTTTTGCCATCACATAGTAATAGTTGTCTGCTCTCTGTGATATCATCATCTGCTTATTTTATTATTGCCATAACATGTTAATTGTTAACAACCCTCTGTGATGTCATCGCCTACTTATATCATTGCTACTGCGTTATTGCTACTGCAGTTTAATTGTTAACCTCCCACTGTGCTGTCATTTACCTTGCTGACCTCACCATGAACTATCAATTCCCCTGTTCCCAACTACCCTCCCCATTCCTCACTTTTCCCTTCCCCTCTCCCATCCAGCTCTTCCCTCCCTTTCCCCGGCCCCACCCCTCCCCCTCACCAGGTCCCCAGGATCCCTCTGTACCAGCGCCAAACCTCAACTCCTCTCCTAGCCCCCTCCCTCCCCTCCTCCCCGCCCCCACCTCATCCCAGTTCTCCTTTCTGAACGCCACCCCTCTTCCCACTCTCCCCGCCCAGGCCCCCTCCAACTCATCCCAATCCAAACCCTCCTCACCCCTCGCACCCTTCCCCCTCCCTCCCCTCCCTCCACAACTGCTGCCAAGTGTGGCCTCTGGAACCCCCGCTCCGTTATAGGTAAGCTCCCTTTCATCCTGGACCTATTCCTTTCCAGGTCTCTACTCCTCCTCGCCCTAACTGAAACGTGGCCGTCTCCGGATGACACGGTCTCTTCTGCTGCTCTCTACAGTGGAGGCCTCTTCTTCTCCCACTCCCCCAGACTCACCGGAAAAGGAGGAGGTGTCGGTTTCCTTCTCTTCTTCCAATGTCGCTTTCGCACTATCCTTCCTCCCCCTTCCCTTTCCTTCCCTTCCTTTGAAGCCCACATTATTCGCCTCTACCACCCCCTCCAGATTCTTGTAGCCGTCTTCTACCCCCCCGATCCCACCTCCAAATTCTTTAACGATTTTGACTCCTTTCTCACCTTCCTTCTCTCCTTTTCCATGCCCACTCTGGTGCTCGGAGACTTCACCATCCACATGGATATCCCTGGTGACTACTCTGCCGCCCGTCTTCTATCTCTCCTTGACGCTGCCAAACTCCTGCTCCACCCCACCTCGCCCACTCACCAATTTGGTCACAGCCTCGACCTCATCATCTCCTACCGCTGCATTATCTCCACCCTCACCAACTCTGAAATCCCTCTCTCTGATCATAACCTTCTCACCTGCCTCCTCACTCACACTCCTCTCCCCTGTAAATCTATATTATTACCTCATAGGGACCTCCGCTCTCTCGACCCCATCCAGGTTTCTGAGCGCCTCACACCCCACCTCCCCTCCCTTTCCTTTCAACCCAATCTTGATGATCAGATTACTGCTTTCAACTCTACCCTCTCTACTCAGCTCGACTCGCTCGCTCCCCTTTCCCTTCGCCGCTGTCGTACCACTAACCCACAGCCCTGGATCACTGCGACTGTCTGCTTCCTTCGCTTCTATGCTCGAGCTGCTGAACGTTGGTGAAAGTCTAAACACCAATGACGTCCTGCTTACCAAATCCAACGGCTCCTTCTCTATTCTAATCCTCCTCGACGTCTCAGCTGCCTTCGACACTGTGGACCACCCCCTTCTCCTCAACACGCTATCCAACCTTGGCTTCACAGACTCTAATCTAAGCATTTTACTTCCATCCTGCTATGTAAGCCAGTTAAATAAGAAAGGTAATAGAATGTGTAGTTCTCTCAATCTTATCTAAGAGTTCTAACCCATATGGTACGAAATACCGGAGGAACTCTTCTGTCGAATTTCAAATGTTCAGTTTCATTTAAAAACAGCAATACAGTCACGGACGATATCTACACTGGTCCTTGCTCTGCACAAAGAGTGTCTAGTTTTTTGCACGTGTCAGTTTTCTTCTAACTAGCTAAGTTAAAGTGAATGTGTAGAGTGAATATGCGTTTTCTCCCATCTGTAAAAGACATGTACGTTGAAACCCTTCTGGCATGAAATGCTCAAAGGGAGCTTAATGAAATTTCATCTGATCAGTTCTATGTAAAATAATAATAAAGAAACAGACTCTGATCCTTCCACTACAGTGTGCAACCAATCAGCAATCTTGAGTTATGTTTGCACCATTTTTCTTCTATCCTGCCAAGTTAAAGAAGTAAGTTGATTGAATGCTTGATTGAATCTCTCAATCTTACCATAGCCTCTTGAGTTGAAACCAGTATGGCATGAAATGCCATATGAGCGCTTGAATCTTCTGGTCCATGTATTCAAATATTCAGGTCTCCCTATAACAGAAATACAGTCAAGGAAGATATGTACCCTGTTCTTTGCCCTGCTTTGCTCAACACCAAAGAAACATAAATTTCTGCAGGAGTCATTTTTCTTCTACACTGATAAATTGAAGTGAATGTGATGAGTAAATGCCCGTTTTCTCCAATCTGTAAAATACACTAGATTCTGGCTCAAACTATTCAAGGGAGACCGCACTAAATTTCATCTGTTCTGTTCCATGTAAAATATACATACAGAACTAGATCTTTATACTGCGGTGCGCAGCCATTCAGAAGTCTTGATTTCTATACGAACCATTTTTCTTCTATCTTGCTAAGTAAGAGATTTGATTGAATGCTTGTTTCTCTGAATCATATCATAGCCTCTTTCGTTAAAGCCGTGTGGTACGGAATGCCTTACGAACTCTTTAGATTTCAACTTTTCATTTTCACGTATAACAGTAAAATAGTAAGGGAAGAGAAGCACACTGATCCTTCTCCCACAACGATCAGCACAAAAGCCTACCATTTTTCTTGTAACCTACTCAGTAAGAGTGAATGTGTTGAGTGACTATATGCTTTCGCCTTTCTGTAAAGTCACTTGATCTGACACATCTGTAGTGTGAAATGCTCAAGCTTTATGAAATTTCATCTGATCAGTTTCATGTAAAATAATAATACAGAAACCGAAGGTGGCTACCCCAATCCTTGAACTGAAGTGTCCAGCCGATCAGCTGCTTGAGTTAATAATAGTAATAATAATGATGGTATTTGTTAAACAATGTACGAAGCACTGTTCTAAGTGCTGGGGGTATACAAAATGATCAGGTTGTCCCACGTGGGGCTCACAGTCTTAATCCCCATTTTACAGGTGAAGAAACTGAGGCACAGAGAAGGTAAATGACTTGCCCAAAGTCAAATAGCTGACAAGTGGTGAAATAGAGATTAAAACCCATGATCTCTGACTCCCAAACCTAGGCTCTTTCCTCTGAGCCACACTGCTTTTCTATTTCGGTATTAACCTTGGGTTAACTAAGAAAGTTGATTAAATAGCTGTTTCTCACAATCGTATTAAAGTCTCTTGCATAGAAACCCGTATGTTACGATATGCCGTATGACCGCTCTTCAAATTTCAAATGTTCAGTACCACGTATGACAGCATTATGGTAACAGAAGATTGAAGAAAAACACTGCCCCTTCTCCCGCAGTATTGGGAAGAAAAGGAGTCTAGTCCTCTGCATGAGTCATTTTTTTCATCTAGCCTGCTAAGTAAGAGTAAATGTATTGAGAGACTGGATGTTTTCTCCATTCTGTAAGGTCTCTTGCTTTCAAACCCGTATGGTGCGAAATGTTAAATGAAAACATTCATGTAATTTCATCTGGTTCAGTTACCTTAAGTAAAATCGTATTATAGAAACCTACTATAGTAAGACATGACATATGTATTGAGTGAAGGTGTTTTTCACTATTTTGTAAAAGCGACTTACCTCTCTGTCGCAGAATGCTCTACGAGTGCTTGATGAAGTTTTCATCATGAGTGAAATCCTTGCACTCTAATATGCAGCGCTCTAGAAGTGTATGTTCTGCATGTGCATTTTTTTGACCTTGCTGGATAGGCAAGTTAAGTAGGAAAATTGATTGAATGTGTTTTTCTCTTAACCTTGTTAAAGTCCCTGGCACTGAAACCTATGTGGCACGAAATGCTATTAGAACTGTTTTTGAAGTTTCATGGGCAAAGGCAATAAGTCACTCAAGACATCTACACTGATAATTGCTCTGCAAGGTGCAGCCCATCAGGAGTCAAGTTATCAGCATATGTGGTTTTTTTTCTAGCCTGCTAAATATGTGTGACTACGCTGACTGTGCCTTTCTCCATTCAGTAAAAGTCATTTGCGTTGAAACACTTTGGCACAAAAGGCTTCATGAAGTTTCAGATGTACAATTCCAGGTAAAATAGTTTATATAGAAACAAAAATTTTTTACACTGCAGTATAGTGTAACATTAGACCCAGCAGGAGTCTATAATGTTCTGCACTTCCCATTTTTCTTCTATCCCGCTAAGTAGACAAGTTTACTGAACTTGACTAAATATTTAGAAAATTGATTGTATGTGTAAATCTCTTAATTTTATCAAAGCTACTTGCGTTCAAACCTATATGGCAGAAAATTCCATATATACGCTCATATGGCATACAAACTCTCATATAGCCTCAATTATTGAATTTCATGGGGAACAACAAAATAGTACCAGAAGAAAAGTGCACTGATACATGCCTCTCAGTATTTAGCACACGTGTCATTTATTTCCTAGCTTGCTAAAGAAGTGTGAATGTGTTGAGTCATGAACATTTTCGCCAGTTGGGAAAAACTACTGGCGTTGAAGCCATCCTGTAGTAAAAAGGAATATGGGAAGTTACCTGACATTTCATGTTCAATTCCATGTAAATTATGAAAGCTTCTTGAAATTACGAATACTAGGTTCCAAAACAGTCTGCAGTGCTTCAGGAGTAGCCTGTTAAGTAGGCAAGTTAAATAAGAAAGGCCATTGAATTTGTGGTCTTCTCAAAGCTACTTAGCCTCTCTGTGCCTCAGTTGCTTCATCTATAAAGGATTTTAAGACTTTGAGATTCATGTGGGACAATCTAAGAATCTTCTATCCTGCTAGGTAAACCAGTTAAATAAGAAAGTTAATAGAATCTGTAGTTCTCTCAATCTTATCTAAGCGTTCTAAACCCAAACCTTGCCCTCTCCCTGACTTTCACATCATTGTTGACGGCACTACCATCCTTCCCGTCTCACAAGCCTGCAACCTTGGTGTCATCCTCGAATCCGCTCTCTCATTCACCCTTCACATCCAAGCCGTCACCAAAACCTGCCGGTCTCAGCTCTACAACATTGCCAAGAACCGCCGTTTCCTCTCCATCCAAACCGCTACCCTGCTCGTTCAAGCTCTCATCCTATCCCGTCTGGATTACTGCATCAGCCTCCTCCCCTTCCCACAGCACATGTATATATGTGTATATGTTTGTACATATTTATTACTCTATTTCTTTGGCTTGTACATATCTATTCTATTTATTTTATTTAGTTAATATGTTTGGTTTTGTTCTCTGTCTCCCCCTTCTAGACTGTGAGCCCACTGTTGGGTAGGGACTGTTTCTATACGTTGCCAACTTGTACTTCCCAAGCGCTTAGTATAGTGCTCTGCACACAGTAAGCGCTCAATAAATACAATTGATTGATTGATTGATATAGTGCGAAATACCAGATGAACTCTTCTGTCGAATTTCAAATGTTCAGTTTCATTTAAAAACAGTAATATAATCACGGAAGAAATTCATACTGATCCTTGCTCTGCAGTGCTCAGCAAAAAGGGAGTCTAGTTTTTTGCATGTGTCATTTTTCTTCTAACCAGCTAAGTTAAAGTGAATGTGAAGAGTGAATATGTGCTTTTTCCAATCTGTAAAAGACACTTGTGTCGAAGTCTCTTTGCTACAAAATGCACGAGGGGAACTTAACGAAATTTCATCTGATCAGTTCTATGCAAAATAATAATAAAGGAAAAGATGGTGTCTACACTGATTCTTTCACTGCAGTGTGCAGCACATCAGGCAGTCTTGAGTTAAGTATGGACCATTTTTCTTCAATCCTGCCAAGTTAAAGAAGAAAGAAGATTGAACGTTTGTTTCTCTCAATCGTATCATAGCGACTTCAGTTGAAAACTGTATGGCACGAAATTGCATATGTACGCTTCTTAAGATTTGAATCTTCTAGTCCACGTATTCAACTATTCATGCCTTCCTATAACAGAAATACAGTAAAGGAAGATATGTACCCTGATCTTTGCGCTGAAGTCTAAATTTCTGCAGGTCATTTTTCTTCTAACTTGCTAAAGTGAATGTGAAATGTGAATATCCTTTTTCTCCAGTCTGTAAAATTCACTTGATTTTGAAACCCCTCTGGCACGAAATGGTCAAGGGAGACCTCACGAAATTTCATCTGTTCATTACTATGTAAAATAATCATACAGAACTAGAAGATGTCTACCATGATCTTTATACTGCGGTATGCAGCCATTCAGAAGACTTGATTTCTGTATGAATCATTATTCTTCCATCTTGCTAACTAAAGTAAGAGAGTTGATTGAATGCGTGTTTCTCTCAATCTTTCAGCCTCTTTCGTTAAACCGGTATGGTACGAAATGCCTTACGAACTCTTTAGATTTCAACTCGTCAGTTCCAATTATAACAGCAATATAGTCATGGGAGATATGTACACTGATCTTTTCCCCGCAGTGTTCAGACCAAAAGGAGTTTAGTCCTCTGCCTTAGGCATTTTTCGTCCTAACCTGCTCAGTAAGAGTGAATGTACTGGGTGACTTCTATGTTTTCTCCATTCGGTAAAGTCACTTGATTTGACACTTCTCTGGCGCGAAAAGCTCAAGGGGAGCTTCACGAAATTTCATCTGTTCAGTTCAATGTAAAATAATAATACATATACAGATGTTTACCCTAATACCTGCGCAACTGTGCAGCCCATCACCAGTCTTGAGTACTGTATGAACTATTTTACTACTATCTGCTAAGAAGAGTTAAATGAGAACGTTGATTGAATGGGTGTCTCTCTCAGTGCTATAAAGCCTCTTTCTAAAAACCCGTATAGCACGAAATGCCATACGAACGCTCTTCAAACATGAAATATTCAGTTCCATGGATGAAAACAGAAGCTATCTACATTGAACCTTCTTCAGCAGTGCTCAGCACAAAAGTAGTCTAGTCTTCTGCATGAGTATTCTAGTCTGCAGAGCAAGTGTGAATGTGCTGAGAGACTGGATGCTTTCTCCATTCCTGAAAATCCCTTGCTTTCACACCCGTTTGGTGCGAAATTTTAAATGGGAGTTTCATGAAATTTCACCGGGTTCAGTTGCAAGCAAAATCGTACTATAGAAACAGAAGACACCTTTCCTACACCTACACCTACTGTTACATGCAGCCCGTCAGGAGTCTAGTTTTCTACATGCAGTCACAGAAGATAGCTATACTGATCCTTGTTCTGCAGTGCTCAGCAGAAAAGGCGTCAAGTCTTCCGCATGGGTCATTTTTCTTCTAGCCAGCTAAGTTTAAAAGAAGGTGAAGAGTGAATATGCCTTTTCTCCAATCTGTAAAAACCCCAAGGGAAAAGAGCTTCTCAAAATTCCATATGTTCAGGTCCTTGTAAAATAATAATTCAGAAACAGAAGCTCTCTACCCCGATCGTTGCAGTGCACTGTGCAGCCAATCAGCAGACTTGAGTTTTTTATGAACCATTTTTCATCTATCTTGCTAAAGAAAGTTAAATTAAAAAATTGGTTGCATTCTGGTTTTTCTCAAGGATGTCATAGCCTCTTGAGTTGAAACCCGCATGGCACGAAATGCCACATGAACGTTTCTTCAAATTTCAAATTTTCAGTTATACGGATGACAACAATACTGATCCTTGCTCCGTAGTGCTTTGGAATAAAAGGAGTCTAGTTTTTCTGCATGGATCATTTTTCTTCTTCCCTGCTAAATTAAGTGATGAGTTCCTGTGCGTTTTCTCCTATCTGTGAAAAACGCTTCCATTGAAACTACTCTGGCACGAAAAGTTCAAAGGGAACCTCACGAACTTTCATCTGTTCAGTTCCATGTTAAATAATAACATAGAAACAGAAGGTGGCTACCAGGATCTTTGCACTTTAGTGTGCAAATGAAATCTTGAAATTTCAAATGCTCAGTTCCAATATCGCAGAAGACAACTACACTGAACCTTGCCTTGCGATGTTCATCACATTAGAAGTCTAGTCCTCTGAAAATATCAATTTTCTTCTAGCCTGCTGAGAGTGAATGAGTTGAGTGAACATGTCTTCTCTACATTCTGTAAAGTGACTTGTGCAGAAACCTCTCTGACACTGAAGGCTCTAGGAGTGCTTCAGGAGGCCTTAAATATTCAGTCTGGGTGATACCATTTGGTAATACAGAAACAGAAGATGTCGACACTGCTCCTTGCACTCTAATATAAAGCACTTCAGGAGTGCATGTCCAGCATGTGCAATTTTGTTCTACCCTGCTGAGTAGGTACAAGCTAAATGAGTGAATTGATTGAATGTCCTTTTCTCTTAATCTTGTTAAATCCACGGTCCTTGAAACCTGTGTGGCACGAAATGTTATTAGGAAAAGCTGTTTCCTGAAATATCAGACATTCGGTTTCATGGGCAACAGCTATATAGTTACTCGGGATATCTACACTGATTCTTGCTCTGCAAGGGCATCAGGATCTAGACCCATCAGGTGTCTAGACATCGACATATATGGTTTTTCTTCTAACCTGATATGTAACTGTGAATGTGCTAACTGACTGTGCCTTTATTCCATTCAGTAAAAGTCACTTGCCTTGAAACTCCCTCTGGCACAAAAGGCTATAAAGGAGCTTCGTGCAGTTTCAGATATTCAGTTCCATGCAAAATGCTTTATATAGAAAAAGAAGTTGCTTACCCCACAGTATGCTGCCCAACAAGATTCCAGTGTTCTGCAAGTACCAATTGTCTTCGATCCCGCTAAGTAGACAAGTTTACGGAAGTTGACTAGTTATTTAGAACAATAATTGAATGTGTGCTTCTCTCAATCTTATCAATACCCATATGCTACAATGTTATATAAATCTTCAAACTTCAAATATTCAGTTTCATAGGCTACAGCAAATTAGTCACAGAAGACAGGTGTATTGATCCATGCCTCTCAGCGTTCAGTACAGAAAGCGTCTAGTCTTTCTGAATGTGTCATTTTTTTCTAGCGTGAAAAGGATGTGTGAGTGCATGGAGTGAATGAGCATTTTTGCCATTGGAGAAAACTGACCGGCCTTGAAACGACCATGTAACAAAAAGGAGTATGGGAACTTTCTGACATTTCATTTGCTCATTTCCGTGTTAAATATGAACATTTCCAACAGTCATAAAAGACCCTTGACCCACAGTTTTCAGAATAAAGGGATCCTAAGTCTTCTCATGGGTCATTTGTCTTCTAGGCTAAGTAAGGGTGAATAGGGTGACTGTGAATTTTTTCCATTCTGTAAAAAAGCCATTTGCGTTGAAACCCCTCTGCCATAAAAAGCTCTATGGAAACTTCATTAAACTTCAAATGTTCTCATCTACTTATGTTTTCTGTAGAAGCAAAGGATTCATGCAACGATACCAGCACTGTGGTATGCAGTCCATGAGTAGTTTAGGTGTGTGCATGTACCACTTTTCTTCTATCTTGCATAATAGGGAAACTGAATAAGAAAGTTAATTGAATGTGTTTTTCTCTCAATCATGAAAGAACCCATTGCTTTAAAACTGGTATGGCACGAAACGCCACATACACCCGTCCTCAAGTTCAAATGTCGCTTCATGTAGAAAAGCAAAAAAGTCACAAAGTCTCTTCTGTGACTTATCCTTTCCCCACAATGTACCTGAACGATAGGAGCCTACAGTTAGTATGGGTCATTTAACGTTGAGCCTGCTACAACAGTGAGTGTGCTGAGTACATTTTCTACATTCTGTAAAAAGTTATTTTTGTTGAAAACCCTCTGTTGCAAAAGGATCATTAAGCCTCAAATGTTCTAGTCCATGTAAAATAGCTCTTTCAGAAACAGAAGACATATACACTGACACTTGCACTGTGGTACGCAGCTCATGAGTTATCTAGTTTTGTGCTTTTGCCATTTTTCTTCTATCTTGCACAATAGAGAAGTTGAATAAGAAATTCAGCTGTTCAGTTGCAAGTAAAATCATAATATAGAAACAGAAGATGTCCATACCGATCTCTGCACTGCAGTATACAGCCCAAACTGTAGTCGAGTGCTCTTAGTATGTTCCATCTTTCTTTTATCTTGCCACGTAGTTACATAAGAATGTGCACTGAATACGTGCTATTATCGATCCTGAACTTGAACTAACGTTGAAACGCATGTGACACGAAATGCCATATCCACGCTTTTTGAAATTTCAAATATCAATTCCATGTACATCAGTAATGCAGTAACAGATGCTTTTCACTGATCTTTGCCTTGCCCTGCATTAGTGTTCAGCATATAAGGAGTCTAGACTTCGGCATGAGTCAATTTTCGACCAACCAGTCAATGTGTTTAGTGAATGTGCGTTTTCTCAATTCTGTAAAAGTGACTTGAGCTGAAACCCTTCCGGCACGAAATGCTATTCGGAGAGTCATGAAGTGTCAATTGTCCAGTTCCACAAATAACAGTAATGTGGAAACAGAAGATGCCTACTCCTTGCACTGAAACGCTTCCGGCACGAAATGCTATTGAGAGTCATGAAGTGTCAATTGTCCAGTTCCACAAATAACAATAATGTGGAAACAGAAGATGCGTACTCCTTTCTTTTCACTACAGTGTGAAGCCCTTCAGCAGTAGCTTGTTATTAATTAGTGATGACATTTATTAAGCACTTACTATGTGCAAAGCACTGTTCTAAGTGCTGGGGGGTACAAGTTAATCAAGGTTGTCCCACGGCCGGCTCACAGTCTTAATCCCCGTTTTAGAGATGAGGGAACTGCGGGTCAGAGAAGTGAAGTCACTTCCCTAAGTCACACAGCTGACAAGTGGTGGAGCTGGATTTGAACCGATGACCTCTGACTCCAAAGCCCGGGCTCTTTCCACTGAGAAAGACTGCGAGCCCATTGTTGGGTAAGGACTGTCTCTATATGTTGCCAACTTGCACTTCCCAAGCGCTTAGTACAGTGCTCTGCACACAGTAAGCGCTCAATAAATACGATTGATGGATTGATTGATTGACCCACTTGCTGCTTCTTGTGTATGTAAGCAAGTTAAGATCAGAGTGTTCATTGAATGTGGGATACTCTCAAAGTCATTTGCGTTGCAACCCCAGTGACACGAAATGCCCTAAGACGCTTTCAGATGTTACAAATGTTCAGTTCACTTTACAACACAAGAAATCTACACTGATCCTTGACCCATAGTGTGCGGCACAAATTGATCTTAGTCTTCGGACCTGCCATTCTTTTACTAGCTTGCTAAATAAGAGGGAATGTGGTAACTGACTGTGCATTTCCTCCAGTCTGTAAATGTCATTTGCATAGAAATCCCTCTGGCAAGAAATGCAGAGAAGCAGAGTGGTTCAGCGGAAAGAAGACGGGCTTGGGAGCCAGAGAATGTGGGCTTTAATCCCTGCTCCACCACTTGTCTACTGAGTGACCTTGGACAAGCCACTAAACTCTTCTCTGTCCCTCAGTGGCCTCATCTATAAAATGATAATTTTAAGACTGGAAGACCCATGTGGAATAACCTAATAACTTTGAATCTCCCCCAGCGCTGAAAACCGTACTTGACACTGTTACTGTACTGTAACAGTCTACAGTGTACTGGCACTTTTTACACTAACCAAAGCTCTAACCAAATTCCATCATTATTATTAATGATTATTCCCTTCCATGTAAAATAGGAATGCTAAAACAGATGTCTAGCACAACTCTTGCATTGCAGTATGCAGCACAACGGTATACTAGTATTCTTCATGGTCCGTTTTTCTTCTATGCAGTTTAGAATAATCAATTAAACTGCATTGATCCTGTTACAGAAGAGAGTTGATTGAATTTGTGTTCTTCTCAATCCGATCAAAGCCCCTTGTAATGTAATCCTTATGGTACGAAAGGCCATATGAACCCTTCTTGAAATTTCAAGTGTTCAGTTCCATGTATAAGAACAATATAATAACAAAAAAGATATGCACCGATCCTTGCCTTGCGGAGTACAGCCCATCAGGAGTTTGGGTTTCAGCAAGTGCCTTTTCTCTAACCAAAACCTAACCCTCATCTTAACCTTAGGCTCAAAGCCAGACCTAATGGTAACGTTTTCTCGAACCCAGCCTTAACCCAATTGCTAAATCTACCCATAATACTAAAACCTCACTATAACCAACCCTAACCCTATCTCTACACATAATCCTCAACCTAGCTATACGCCCGGCCTTAACCCTACATCAGAACCCTAGTCCCCAGGCCAGCCTCAAGTATATCCATGAAAACTAACCCTAAACCTAGGTCTAACCACATCTCGAGCCTAGCCTTAATCCTAGTTAAGCCTTAAATCATTCAATCCTTCATTCAATCGTATTTATTGAGCGCTTACTGCATGCAGAGCACTGTACTGAGCGCTTGGGAAGTACAAGTTGGCAACATATAGAGACGGTCCCAACCCAACAACGGGCTCACAGCCTAGAAGTGGGAGACAGACAGCAAAATAAAACATATTAACAAAATAAAATAAATAGAATAGTAAATATGTACAAGTAAAATAAATTGAGTAATAAATATGTACAAACATATATACAGGTATGGTTACAGTCTATCAGGAGTTTAGAGTTCGGCATAAACCATTTTTTTAAATCCTGCTAAGTAGTTAACTAAGAAAGTTGATTGAATGTTTGTTTCTTTCAAACTTATCAAAGCCTCTTCTTGAAATTTCAACCGTTCAATTTCATATACAAAAACATAACCATAATCATAACCCTAGCCCTAGGCCAGCCTCAAGTCTATCCATAAATCTAACCCTAACCCTAGCTCTAACCCTAACCCGAGCCTAGCCTTAATCCCAGTTAAGCCTTAAATCTACAACTAACCAAAACAACAAACCTGGACCTGTTACCTATCACCATACCCTAAACACCAACCCTAATCCTATCTCTACACCTAATCTCAGCCCTAGGCTTAGCCCTAAAAGTAACCATAGCCCTAACCCTACGCACAGAATCAAGACTTCAATTAAGGATAATACTAACCCTAACCGTAGGCCCAAACCAAAACCAAAAACTAACCCTATCCCCATCTATAGCTCTAGCCCAACCGCTAACCCTAACCATAACAAAATCCCAAGCCTTTCCCCTATCTCTATACCTAATCCAAATTTAGCTCTATGTCTAACCCTAACACTAAACAGCCCTAGGCCTAGCCCTAAAAGTAACCATAGCCCTAGCCCTACACACAGGATCAAGGCTACAATTAAGGATAATACTAACCCTACCCTAGGCCCAAGCCAAGAACAAACACTTACCGTTATCCCCATCTAGAGCTCTAGCCCAACTGCTAATCCTAGCCATAACAAAAACCCAAGCCTTTCCCCTATCTGTATACCTAATCAGATCCTAGCTCTAGGTCTAGCCCTAGCACTAAACATAACCCTAGCCCTAAGCCTAGCTTTACGTCTACAAGTAAACATAACACGAACTATAATGGTAACCCTAACCCTAGCCCTTACCTTAAAAGTAAGTCCACACCTAGACAGAAAGCTACACCTATCCCTAATCCAAGAACTAATCGAGCCCTAACCCTAGTGTAAACCATTAACTGTAATACTAAACCTCTTAACTAACAATACTAAACTAAAGAGAGAAGGTCCCTACCCAACAACAGGCTCACAGTCTAGAATCCAACCCTAACTCTAACCCCAAACTTAATCCTAAATTTTGCTATAATCCAAACCCTTAACCGTAGTGCTTTCCCCAACTCGAACTCTATCCTTAATGCTAACCCTTGCTGGGTAGCCAAAATGTTAAGCCTAAACTTAACTTTAACCCTAGCCTCAACCTTAAGCCTACCCCAACTACCTATGCCCTAACATGAAACCTAACCCTAACCCTAATCCTAGCCCTAGGAATAGCATTAGTCCTAATGCTAACCCTAACCCTAACATAAATTTTTGCCCTAATCCTTGCCCCCACCTTAAGACTATCCCAAACCCTTAATTCTAATTCTAACCCTAGCCCTAGCCGTACCTCAAATCCAGGTTCTAACTCTAAAATTAATCCTCACATCAACCCTAACCATAACACTATCCTTAACCATCAGCCTAGCCCGAACCCTAATGCTACACTTCATCCTATCTCTACCCCTATCTCCTCTCTCCCTCATTAAGCGAGTTTGTACCCAGTCATTAAAGAAAGAGCTGTCAACAGTCCCTCTCTCTGCCAGAAGTGTGGCAGGGTCTGCCGACCTAAGAAGGAAAGTGACAGAGGGTTACTCGCTCTACCAGGGGGAGCTCACTGACCTCCAAGAAAACTATCATAAACCCCGTTGGAGAGGTGGATAGAGTGGCTCTGTAGGCTTTGGCTAACGGGCGCCATGGTGACTATGCTTCTGCATTAGGAAACCGACGCTCTCCAGGTCTGGAAGCGCATGAAAGGAGAATGCTGCCCTGCTGAGGGTGGGTCCCGCATTCTCGCTGTGGGAGGCAACCCTGGGTCTGGTGTGGAGAATTCCCCGATAAGACAGGGAAGGCCTCCCCGAGAGGTGGAACACACTAGAGGACCTCAAGAAGCTGCTAGGAAAGCTAACAACAGAGAGTGTTCTCAATGACAATCTAAGTGGGACGGATCCGATGGCCCAGAGGACAGGGCCTTGTGTAAACCCACCCAACAAACGGCCCAGGTGAGGGGCGGGAGTAGGGGGATACGGGAAAGAGCCTGGAATAGGGAACCACAAGGGAGCTACTTGGCTTAGTCCCCATGTACGGGGAAGTCACACCACTTGCTGCCGAGGACTGGGTGATCCATAACCTCATTTTCGATCGGCGACCACGGGAGGGAGCGGTTCTGACATATTTGCCCCAGACATCAGACCGGGGTGGAACATAGGACACCCGGAAGGACCACCATTGGCGCAAAGGTGGACTCTGCTCAAATAATGGAGAAAAACATCGAGATAGGTTAAGGTACCAGCTCTGGACCTCCCTCCTGAAGGCAGGATTCACACAGGACTACTTAGATGGATTGCCCACCCCAATCCTCCAACAGCTGCGGCAAGAAATTCCCAGGGGAAATTGGAGCGGGGCCGCTGGAGAAGGGGAGGAGACAAGTGCTAGCCTCCTCCAGTGATTCGGAACAGCCACTCCCCACACCCAGCCACTGGGTGGTCATTAGGGTAGTGGGGATGTGGTGGGTTCTCTTCATCATGGACATGGGGGTTCAAATTTTGATGGTATCTGAGCATGATTTTAGACTGTGAGCCCACTGTTGGGTAGGGACTGTCTCTATATGTTGCCAACTTGTACTTCCCAAGCGCTTAGTACAGTGCTCTGCACACAGTAAGCCCTCAATAAATACGATTGATGATGATGATGATGCCGATGGGTTTCGATGGTTAGAAAACATATGCAAGTATCTCGGATCGTAGGACAGGTCACAGAATGTGACCTTGTCCAAGTGTCCCTTACACTGCCGGGAGGAGATGCCTGAACGATCCTAGCAGTCGAATGGATTTCTTTACTTGGAATGGACATCCTTGCACAGACCAAGCTGAACTCCGATGCTGAGGTATGAACTCTGGCCTTCGACCGTGGGGAAAGACAGAGACAGACCGGATGTGGAGGGAGCAAGGTGTTACCACTGCAGAGAGAGAACCACCTTAACTGATTTCCGCCAGTACCAAATTCCCCCAATAGTTCACGCTGCTGTGACCCAACTGTTGAAGGACTTTTTGGCCAGGGGGATAGTGTGGCCAACATACTCTCTATTCAATTCACTGGTGTGGCTGGCAGATAAGCCAGATGGGGCCTGGCGGCTGATGGTGGCCTATCAGTCCCTGAGCAACACGACCATGCCCTTGCTTACTACTGTTCTTCCGTGGCCGAAATTCTCAGCCATATGGAAGGTCTGTCCCCAACATAGATGGCAGCCAGCGATGTGAAAGACATGTTCTTCATGGTCTCACTCCAGGACCAGGATCAGGACCAGGTTGGGTTTGCCCTCTCTTAGGAGGGGCGACAATACACGTTCACACTGTTGCCCCAGGGATTCCAGCACAGCCCTAGCATGGTGCACGAAGCACTGGCCCAAGAGATGGATTGGGTCAACCTGCCTGCCGGATTTACCATCCTCCAGTACATAGATGATATCCTGGTCGGAGAATGACCAGGAACCAGTGGCAACAGCCCTGAAAGCAATCATCAAACACTTGGAGGGTCTGAGCATTGTCCCCCCGCCCATGAATTGCCCAGGAAGATCAAAGAACGGGCCCAACATGTCACCTTGCTGGGAATATCATTGGAAAGGGGCTGAGAGGTAGTACCAGACACCAATATGACCACCCTGGCAACAGTTCCAAACCCTGCCCTTAAAGATTACCTCCTGTCAGTCCTCGGAATATTGGGATTTTGGAAGCGCCTGGACCCAGGATTCGAGAATTGGGCCCGGAACTTGTTCTCACGACTCCAGAAAGGTTTCCCGTGGGAGTGGATGGAGATGCACAAAGCGGTCCTGCATGAGATCATCCTAGCCATGCAGTAATACTGAGCCCTCAGAACCCTCGTTAGGGAAAGACCGCTAGTTTTAGTCCTTGGGGTTGGAACCGCTATGGCGGGGGAAGCTCCCACAGATCCAAATCCAAATCCAAATCTTCCAGGCCCTCTGTTTCTCCCCGTCCTCCTTCCCTCACCCACAACCATCTGGTCTCCTACGTCATCAGTAAAATTACCTCTGTCAGGTCTGAGCTCCCCAAAGTAACTCCCCCCACTTCTCCAACCCCCCTGCTCTCAACCCTCTCTGCTACTCTCCCATCCTTCCCAGCAGTAATCTCAGATGAGATCTCCTCCTTCCTCTCAAGTGCTACTCCGGCCACCTGTACTTCTGACCCCATTCCCTCTCATCTTATGAAATATCTCGCCCCGTCCCTCCTCCCCTCCTTAACGTCCATCTTCAAATGCTCACTCCCCCGGTTCCTTACCCTCTGCCTTCAAACATGCCCACGTCTCCCCCATCCTAAAAATAACTCTCTCTTGACCCCACCTCCCCTTCTAGTTATCGCTCTATCTCCCTCCTACCATTCCTTTCCAAACTCCTTGAAAAAGTCGTCTACACCCGCTGCCTCGAATTCCTCAACGCCAACTCTCTCCTTGACCCCCTGCAATCTGGTTTCTGTCCCTTACATTCCACCGAAACTGCCCTCTCAAAGGTCACCAATGACTTCCTGCTTGTCAAATCCAACGACTCCTACTCTAACCTAATCCTCCTCGACCTCCCAGCTGCCTTCGACACTTGGACCACCCCCTTCTCCTCAACACACTATCTAACCTTGGCTTCACAGACTCCATCCTCTCCTGGTTCTCCTCTTATCTCTCCGGCCGTTCATTCTCATTCTCCTTTGCGGGCTGCTCCTCCCCCTCCCATCCCCGTATTGTAGGGGTTCCTCAAGGGTCAGTTCTTGGTCGCCTTCTGTTCTCTATCTACACTTACTCCCTTGGTGAACTCATTCGCTCCCATTGCTTCAAATATCATCTCTACGCTGATGACACCCAGGTCTACATCTCTTCTCCTGCTCTCTCTCCCTCCCTTCTGGCTCGGGACTCCTCCTGGCTTCAGGACATCTCCATCTGGATATCTGCCTGCCATCTAAAACTTAATACGTCCAAGAATGAACTTCTTGTCTTCTCTCCCAAACCCTGCCCTCTCCCTGACTTTCCCATCACTGTAGATGGCACTACCATCCTTCCTGTCTCACAAGCCCTCAAACCTGGTGTCATCCTCGACTCTGCTCTCTTGTTCACCCCTCACATCCAATCTGTCACCAAACCCTGCCGGTTTTACCTCTGCAACATCGCCACGATCCGCCCTTTCCTCTCCATCCAAACCGCTACCCTGCTGGTTCAATCTCTCATCCGATCCCGACTGGATTACTGCATTAAACTCCTCTCTGATCTTCCATCCTCCTGCCTCTCCCCACTTCAGTCTATACGTCAGGCTGCTGCTTGGATCATCTTTGTGCAGAAACGCTCTGGGCATGTTACTCCCCTCCTCAAAAATCTCCAGTTGCTACCAGTCAACCTACGCATCAGGCAAAAACTCCTCACTCTCGGCTTCAAGGCTCTCCATCACCTCGCCCCCTCCTACCTCACCTCCCTTCTTTCCTTCTACAGCCCAGCCCGCACCCTCCGCTCCTCTGCCGCTAACCTCCTCACTGTACCTCGTTCTCGCCTGTCCCGCCGTCGACCCTTGGCCCACGTCCTCCCCCTGGCCTGGAATGCCCTCCCTCCACACATCAGCCAAGCTAGTTCTCTTCCTCATTTCAAAGCCATACTGAGAGCTCACCTCCTCCAAGAGGCCGTCCCAGACTGAGCTCCCTTTTTTTGTCTCCTCCTGCCCATCCCCCCGCCCTACCTCCTTCCCCTCCCCACAAAACCCGTACCACCACATGTCTGCTGTGTGACCTTGGGCAAGTCACTTAACTTCTCTGAGCCTCAGTTACCTCATCTGTAAAATGGGGATTAAGACTGTGAGCTCCATGTGGGGCAACCTGATCACCTTGTATCCCCCCAGCGCTTAGAACAGTGCTTTGCACATAGTAAGCGCTCAACGAAAAATGCCATTATTATTATATGTTTGCACAGATGTATTACTCTATTCATTTTACTTGTACATATTTACTATACTATTCCATTAATTTTGTTAATGATGTGCATCTAGCTTTACTTCTATTTATTCTTATTACTTGACACCTGTCCACCTGTTTTGTTTTCTGTCTCCCCCTTCTAGATTGTGAGCCCATTGTTGGGTAGAGACCGTCCCTGTATTCTGTCACCTTGTACTTCCCAAGCGCTTATTACAGTGCTCTGCACACAGTAAGCGCTCAATAAATACAATTGAATGAATGAATGAATGAAATCCTGATCATGGTCGGATCGGTGGGATGGAAGCGAGCCCGGAGTCTCTATTCCCCTTGGGAGAAGACGGTCACTGCCACATACTAGGCACTTCAGGCTACTGAAGACAGCACGGGGGAGTGGGAAATTGAGCTGCACTTTGCCCCAACCCATCCTGAAGCAGGTTTGGGAGGGCACTCCAACATCTCCACCATCCAGAAGATGGTCATGTACGTGAAGCAGAAGGGAAGCAGCATGGTGTAGTGGATGGAGCACGGGCTGGAAGTAGGAAGATCATGGGTTCTAATCCCTGCTCTACCACTTATCTGCTGTGTGACCCTGGGCAAGTCATTTAACGAATCTTTGCCTCAGTTACCTCATCTGTAGAAAGGGGTTGGAACTGTGAGCACCCACATGGGTCAAGTGACTGCGTCCAACCCGAATTGCCTGTATCCACCCCAGCACGTAGTGCAGTATCTGGCACATAGTAAGTGTTTAACAAGTACCATTATTATTATGTTCGTGGCCCATCGAGACTGGACAGAGGACAGACCCACGCTGCAGGGACGTTTCACAGAGGTGTCTGTACTGTATCCCAAGTGGTTTCCCTAGATCCAGTTATGCAGAAGGTACCTACAGTCATGCAACTTCGAAGTACCCAGACATGGAACAGAACCTGGTTTACTGATGGCAGTGTTCACAGGGATAATGATCCGTGGATAGCGTGAGCAGCAGTCCGGTACCCAGCTATGGGACAGGGGATCACTGAGGAGATCGAAGGATCCGTCCACATGGTGGAGTTATCTCCTGTTAGCGGCCAGAACTTGTGTGGACGTTATCTATACAGCTCTATGGCCCTCTTTTAAAGATGCCACCATGTGATCCCCTGTCTGGGAGGCCCACGAGTGAAAGGCCCAGGTTCAGCAGGTCTGGGTCTGGGAAAGGAACATTAGTGAGAGATGCTGAAAATTGCATTTCAGCAATCTTTGCAAGTCAGACACATGGATGTCCATGGCGGGAGCTCTGAACTCACAGCAACTCACTGGAGCAATGACGTGGATCAACTGGCCTGAATTCCGGTGGTCCAGACTCCAGCCCCAAATCTGCTGGACTGGATCGACCTAGAGAATGGGGAAGTTGGGGTGGAGTCCTTCCCAGACTGAGCCCCCTCCTTCCTCTCCCCCTCCTCCCTCTCCCCACCCCCCCCGCATTGCCTCCTTCCCCTCCCCACAGCACCTGTATATATGTATATATGTTTGTACGTATTTATTACTCTATTTATTTATTTATTTTATTTGTACGTATTTATCCTATTTATTTTATTATGTTAATATGTTTTGTTTTGTTGTCTGTCTCTCCCTTCTAGAGTGTGAGCCTGCTGTTGGGTAGGGACCGTCTCTATATGTTGCCAACTTGTACTTCCCAAGCGCTTAGTACAGTACTCTGCA
Source organism: Tachyglossus aculeatus (assembly GCF_015852505.1). Taxonomy (NCBI): domain Eukaryota; kingdom Metazoa; phylum Chordata; class Mammalia; order Monotremata; family Tachyglossidae; genus Tachyglossus; species Tachyglossus aculeatus. The sequence goes on along the minus strand of NW_024044855.1, from coordinate 1,052,194 downwards.
CACAGTAAGCGCTCAATAAATACGATTGAATGAATGAATGAATGACTAGAGGACCTGGTATGTCAGAGCTGATGTATGGGATGGCAGGTCACATGAAAGCAAACGTATTCATTCATTCATTCATTCATTCAATTGCATTTATTGAGCGCTTACTGTGTGCAGAACACTGTACTAAGCGCTTGGGAAAGTACAATACAGTAACAAATAGTGATTTTCCCTGCTCACAGTGAGCTCCCCGTCTAGAGTGGGGGAGACAGACATCAATATAAATAAATGAAATTAGAGATATGTACGTACGTGCTATCCCTCTCAGGGTCTCACCTGGAGAGTTTTCAGGACTCTACCAGTCTCTACTATGTGAGGGAGTGGCAGGCAGAGGCATGCCCATTCCATTCCTAGCTTGGAGTGGAAGGCAAACTGCTACAAGTCAAAATGCCCCTGCGCTGGGCAGCAGCATCATAGGGGAGAGTCGAGGGCAGAGACTTACATTTAATGCGTAGATGGAGGCAATGGTAAACCACCTCCATATTTTTACCACGAAAACTCTATGGATACACTCTGAGAAGGACCGTAGATGGAGGTGGGGCATTCTGTGAGAGATATGTCCATGGCGTCGCTCTGGGTCGGACATGACTCGATAGCATAAGACAAGACAAGACATAGGTGCTTTTGGGCTTGGTTGGGGGAAGAGCAAAGGGATAAATGCAATTACAGATATGTACATAAGTGCTTTGGGGCTGGGAGGAGGGGAAGAGTAAAGGAACCAAATCAGGGCGACACAGAAAGGAGTGGGATATGAGGAAAGTGGGGCTTAGTCTTGGAAGGCATCTTGGAGGAGATGGGCCTTCAGTAAATCTTTGAAGTAGGGGAGAGTGGTTGTCCGTTGGAGTAGAGGAGGGAAGGCATTCCAGGCCAGAGGCAGGACATGGGCTAGGGGTCGGCAGCTAGACAGGCAAGATGGAGGCACAGGGAGAAGGTTAGCACTAGAGGAGGGAAATGTGTTGGCTGGGTTGTAGAAGGAGAGACGCGAGGTGAGTTGGGAGGGGGTAAGATGATGGAGTGCTTTAGAGCCAATGGAGAGGAGATTTTGTTTGATCCGGAGGTAGATGGACAACCACTGGAGATTTTTGAGGAGTGGGGTGATGTGACCAGAACGACTTTATAGAAAAATGACCCGGTTAGCAGAGTGAAGTATGGACTGTAGCATACGACATTGTCCGATCCTCCACACCATGACAAGCCAGGCAGAAGATGGTAGGCCTAGGTCACATGTGATGGAACTTCAGAGAAGGGAAGCTTCTCTGGTCAGCATGGCAGGTGGACTTCAAAGGGCCCCTACCCCAGAATAGGGAAGGAGGTTGCTATATCCTTACCGGTGTTAGAGATTGTCAGTCGTTTAGGCAGGGAGTACTCTTGGCCAACCGGCGCCACCACCGCGAATGTCATTGGTGGGTTAGATGCCTGGTTTTCACACCTACCCACACTGAGTGAAGTGTAGTTAGACAACAACTAGCCAATCGGGTAGTAGCTCAGTGGGCAGAGGTTAGGGGAATTAGATGGGTCCTCCATGCTCCCTACCAGCCTTGGTCCAATGGAAAGGTGGAAAGTATGCTCACAGGTAAGTTGAGCGTGCCCCAGGCCAACCCGGGGAAGTGGGGTGTCTAGTGACCCAGGTTGCATAGAGTGGTTTGAGCATTCAACATCAGGGAAGATGCAACAGTGGACCATATGGACCGCTTTTGAGAGAAGATAGTCAAGTGACTAGTGGAACGGTTGGGTAAGAGCAATGTCTGAGGACATGAGAGAACCTCTGCAGGTGGGGATGCAAGTGGTCATCAGTCATCCTTCCCATGGAAGGTTTCAGGGGTTTAGTCCAGGCCCTCCCCAAGGGAACATGAAAAATACAGGGGAAGGTGGGGCGAACTGACAATGGATTCAAATCATGAGGGGGCAGAGGAGGATGGAGGGGCTTGGCGGTTCTTGCTTCTTCCCTGCACTTACTATGAGCAGAGCACTGTACTAAGAGGTCAGGAGAGTAAAATACTACTAACCCTTACCTTAAGCCAACAACTAACCCTAACAATAAAAGCAAACTTAGTTTTAAACCTAATCTTAATCCAAACCAAAATCCTAACCCTATCCCTAACCATAACTTTAATTGCAACTCTAACACACATCCTGACCAAGCCCTAGCTATAGCCCTACTATAATCCTAACCTTGACCCTAAATCTAAACCTATCCCTATCCCTAGGCCTACCCCTAGACCGTATCCTAACCCTAATCCTCACTCTGGTCTAATCCTGACCTAATCACAGCCCTTACACTAAGCCTAACTCTGACCTGCACCCAAATCATAACCTTAGACCTAACCTTCATCCAAAGCCTAAGGCTAAACCTAAGGCTAACCCTAACCCTAAATTTAGCCCTACAACTAATCCTACCCCTAACTCTAGCCCTAGATCTAGTGCCACCCTAGCCATAACCATAACCATAACCATAACCATAACCATAACCATAACACTAAAACTAACTGTAAACATAACCCTAGGCCTAGTCCTATCCCAACCTAAACCCTAACCTTAACGCTAAACCATAACCCAACCCCTAACCCATTCTCAAGATATAATCTTAACTCTGGCCCTAGGCCTAGCCTTGAACTTAATACTAAACCTAAACCCAACCCTAAAAATGATGCTAACCCTAAACCCTGAACTTAACCCGAGCCCCAAACCTATCCCTAATGCTAGCCATCACACTAATCCTAAGGCTAACCCCATGCTAACCCTAGCCCAGCCCAATGGCTAACCCTCAACATAAAACTAAACCTCCACATAACCCTAACCCTCTCTGTAACCCTAATCGTAACACCAGTCATAGGCTTAAGGCTAAACTTAAACCTAACCCTAGCTCCAAGCCTACAACTAACCCTAATCTTAAACCACCCTCGAACACTGTCCCTAAGAGCAAACCTAGTTTTGGACCTACACCTAACCCTGAACCTAATCCTAAACCTAACCCTAACCCTAATCCTAACTCTAACCCTGAAGGTGAGCCTAACCCTAGGTTTAGGCCCAGGCCCCAACCTAACCCTTACCTTATCTCTGACCCTAATTATAATGTTAATCCTAACTCCATTCATTCATTCAATCGTATTTATTAAGCGCTTACTGTGTACAGAGAACTGTACTAAGTGCTTGGTAAGTACAACATAACACTAGCTCTAGTCCTAGCCCTAGCCCTAATCTTAACCCAAAAGCTAACCATATCTCTATCACTAACCCTAACACTGGGCATAGGCCTAGTGGTAATCGAAACCCTAACCCTAACCTCTATAACTAACCCTACCCTAACCCCTAACCTTAAAAGTAAGCAATGTAATAGCACGTAGCCTAACCCTAACTCTGACCTGAAACTCAACCCTAGCATTAGCCCTAACGCTGACCCTAACTCTAACCTTAACTCAAAACTCAACCCGAAGCCTAGATATATCACTCATTCATTCATTCATCATGCATTCATTCAATCAATCGCATTTAATGAATGCTTACCATGTGCAGAGCACTATAGTAGGTGCTTGGGATACACAATTCAGCCACAAATAGAGACAATCCCTGTCCACCACGTGCTCACAGTCTAGAAGGGGGGAGACTAGCATATACGCTAGCCCTAACCTTATATTCAACCCCAATTTTAACTCTAACCCTAAGCCTATCCAAAACTCTAATACTAAACCTAAAGATAACCCTAACCTTAATGCTAACCATAGCCCTAATCCAGGCTCAAGGTCTACCCATATCCCTATTGCTAGTCTTAACAAGAACCGCCTAGCCTACTTAGCCCTAACTCTAAGGCTACCCTTTAGCTTAACCTTAACCCTAATCCTACAACTAACACACACACTAACCCTAGCCTTAGGCCTATCACTAGTCCTTATCCTAACACTAACTTCCCGGGGTAAGGAAGCATTTGCAGGTAGGCTTTGCTAGCCTCAAGAATTGTGTTCACTCTGCAACTTTCTCAAACCAACAAATTGCCCTACCACTAAGCTTACCCACAGCTCAAACACTTAAACTTCGTTCATTCATTCATCCATCCATTCATTCATTCATTCATTCATTCAATTCAGTGGGATTTCTTGAGCATTTACTGTGAGCAGAGCACAGGACTAAGCGCTCAGGAGAGTACAATACAAAAACCCTAACCGTAACCTTAGACCTAATTCTAACCATAACATAAACTGTAATGCTAACGCAAATCCTGACCTAAGCCCTAGCCCTAGCCCTACCATAATCCTAACCCTGGCCCTAAATATAACCCTATCCCTAGGCCTAGCCCTAAATCTTATGTTAACCCTAACCTTAACTCTGGCCCTAACCCTGACCTTTTCACATCCCTTACCCTAAACCTAACCCTAGCCTGTACCCAAACCCTAAACCTAGACCTAACCTTAATCCTAGACCTAAGCCTAAACCTAAGGCTAAACCTAACACTAAATCTAGTCCTAAAATTCATTATAACCCTAGCCCCAGGCCTAGCCCCTAACCTAGCCATAACCTCCACCCCAAGACTAAAACTAACTCTAAACATTACCCTTCCCCTAGTCTTAAGCCCAACCATACCCTACCATTAACCCTAACCCTAGGACTAGATCCTCCGATCCTCTTGAGCACCAACCAGATGGGCTGAGTCTGAGGGCTATGTGGAGACTGACCCCTCCTGCGGTGAACATCCTTGAGCTGTAGAGGAAAGGAGGCCAACACAGATCAGCACAGCCCAGATGACCGCAACACTGCACGTCTCCTGGTGAGTGCAGAACCTGAATCAGCAAATAACCATTGTCACCATCCCCTTGCCCCTCACATCCCCTCCTGCCGGCCTGCCCGCCGGCCTGCCTGCCTGCCTCTCTGCCTGCCAAGATGCTCGGTACTTCCTCCGGGAAGCTAAGGCCGCCCCGATGGCGACTAACTCCGCGCCAGGCCGCCGCCCCGCCTCCGCACAGACAGCACCATGGCCGCAATCTCCGAACTTGCCTGCATCTACTCCACCCTCATCCTGCACGACGACGAGGTCACCGTCACAGAGGACAACATCAACGCCCTCATCAAGGCGGCCGGCGTCAGCGTGGAGTCCTTCTATCCCGGCCTGTTTGCCAAGGTGACGGCCCCATCCGAGCCTGGCCTGTATTCCGGTTCTGGGGCGGCGGGGCCCTCCAGCCGCCCGACATCTTTCTTGGCACAGGCGGTTTGTCCCTTCCCACGTGCTCTTGGCGCCCTCTCTCATGCCCGGCACAAGCAGAGGGGGGCCCGGGCCCCGGCGGCATGGTTCAGTGGCAGCAGGCAGGAACGATGGCACCACAGGTGGGCTGCTTTCTTAGCTGGACTGGCTCATTGCCCGGTCAGATACACTGCGGGGGCACTTGGAGAGGAACCCATTCTGCGCCGAAAAGCTCGTATTCCCAGCTGCTTAGGTCCGAGATCTCTTGAGGTCGTTATGGGTTTTGGTGCCTAAAAGTTCATTTTAAGTCAGCCAGACTTATTTTGACTTTGTAAAGTCCCTTCGAGTTTCCAGTGAATGTAATCACCCTGTTGCTGGTAACTATGCCAGACACCTGTCTACCTGTTTTGTTTTGTTGTCTGTCTCCCCTTCTAGACTGTGAGCCCATTGTTGGGTAGGGACCGCTTCTATATATTACCGACTTGTACTTCCCAAGCGCTTAGTATAGTGTTCTGTACATAGTAAGCGCTCAACAAATACGATTGAATGAATGAATGAATTGACTAAACCTCACCATAACCCTAACCCTTACCCATTTTCATGATCTAATCCTAAATGTAGCCCTAGGCCTAGCCTTAAACCTAATATTGACCTTAACCCCAATACTGAAACTGTCGTTAACCCTAAACACTAAACTTAACCCGAGCCCGAAACTTGTCCCTAATGCTGTGTGCAGAGCACTGTACTAAGCGCTTGGGAAGTACAAGGTGGCAAAATATAGACGGTCCCTACCCAACAGCGGGCTCACAGTCTAGAAGGGGGAGACAGACAACAAAACAAAACATGTTAACAAAATAAAATGTGCGGAGGGAGTCCTAAGACTAACCCCCTGTCAACCCTGCGCCCAGCCCAATGGCTAACCCTCACCATAAATACAGCATATTTGTACATATTTACTATTCTATTCATTTTATTTTGTTAATATGTGTTATTTAGTTGTCTGTCTCCTCCTTCTAGACTGTGAGCCCACTGTTGGATAGGGGCCGTCTCTGTATGCTGCCAACTTAAACTTCCCAAGTGCTTACTAAATAATAATAATAATGATGGCATTTATTAAGCGCTTACTATGTGCAAAGCACTGTTCTAAGCGCTGGGGAAGTTACAAGGTGATCAGGTTGTCCCACCGGGGGCTCACAGTCTTAATCCCCATTTTACAGATGAGGGAACTGAGGCACAGAGAAGTTAAGGGACTTGCCCAAAGTCACACAGGTGACAATTGGCGGAGCTGGGATTTGAACCCATGACCTCTGACTCCAAAGCCCGGGCTCTTTCCACTGAGCCACGTTGCTTCTCTTACTACAGTGCTCTGCACACAGTAAGCGCTCAATAAATACGACTGAATGAATGAATGAATGAATACTAAATCTCAATTTAACCCTAACTCTTTCTTTAACCATATTCTTAACCCAAGTCACAGGCCTGAGGCAAACCTTAAACCTAACCCGAGCCTACAACTAACCCAAAGCTTAAGCCGACCCCTAAGATTAACCCTACTAGCAAACCTAGATTTAAACGTAAACCAAACCCTAACCTTAAATCTAAACTTAACCCTAACCCTAACCCTAATCCAAACACTAACTCTAAAGGTAAGTCTAACCCTAGGTTTAGGCTAGCATTTACCCTAATCCTAACCCATACTAAAACCATAATGTTAATCATAACTCATTCAATTCAATGGGATTCATTGAGCATTTACTGTGAGCAGAGCACAGAACTAAGTGCTTAGGAGAGTACAATACAACAACACTTACAGTAACCTTAGGCCTAACCCTAACCATAACTTAAATCTTAACTCTAACATAAATCCTGACCCAAGCCCTAGCCCAAGCCTTACCATAATCCTAACCCTGATCCTCAGTATAACCCTAACCCTAACCATGTCCTCACCCAACCCCGAACTCTGTTCCTAACCCTGACATTATCACAGCTTTACCCTAATCCTAACCCTACCTTATACCTTACCATAACCATAGACCTAAACTTAATCCCAAACCTAAATTTAGGTTATGCCTAAATCTAAGCACAAACCTAAGACTAACCTTAACACTTACCCTCACCCTAAATCTAGCCCTAAAACTAATCCTAACACTAACCCTAGCCCAAGGCCTAGCCTCTGCCCTAGCCATAACCTCTACCCTAAGACTCAAAGTAGCTCTAAACTTTATCCTAGCCCTGATCTTAACCACAACCCTAACCCGAACCCTAACCCTAACACTAACAGTAAACCTCACGATAACCTTACCTGTAACCCATTCTCAAGATCTAATTGTAACTCTAACTCCAGGCCAAGCCTTAAATCTAATACTAAATCTAATCTGAACCCTAAAACCGATGCTAACCCTAAACACTAAACTTAACCCGAGCCCCAAACCTATCCCAAATGCTAGGCCTCACAATAATACTAAGGCTAACCTCACGCCAACCTTAGCCCAGCCCAAAGGCTAACACTTGCCATTACACTAAACCTCAATATAACCCTACCCTAACCCTAATCTAAACCCAAGACATAGGTCTAAGGCTAACTTTAGCACTACCCCTAGATCTAAGCCTATAACTAACCTGAAGCTTAAACCAACCTCCAAATTTAACCCAAACAGCAAACTTTGACTCTAACGGTATCCTCAAAATTAATCCTAAATCTAGCACTAAATCTAAAACCAACACCAACTTTAACCTTAACCCCCAACCAAACCCTAACCCTAACCCTATCTCTAATCCTAATCCTAACATAATACCATCACTAGCCTTAAGAATATACCTATATCTAACCTTAAAAGTAATGCAATCCCTAACCCTACCTTTAACACACCCTAACTAGAGAACTAGAGAAGCAGCGTGGCTAGAGAAGCAGTGTGGCTCAGTGGAAAGATCCCGGGCATTGGAGTCGGAGGTCATGGGTTCAAATCCCGGCTCCGCCACTTGTCAGCTGTGTGACTTCGGGCAAGTCACTTAACTTCTCTGGGCCTCAGTTACCTCATCTGTAAAATGGGGATTAAGACTGTGAGCCCCACGTGGGACAACTTGATCACCTTGTAACCTTCCCAGCGCGTATAACAGTGCTTTGCACATAGTAAGCGCTTAATAAATGCCATTATTATTCTTATTGTTATTATTATCATTATTATTATTATTATTATTATTAACTTTAGCTCTCTTTCTAAATTTAATCCTAATCTTTGCTAGGCCTAGCCCTAAATTTAACCCTAACCCTAGACTTAGACCTAGTCTTAAACCTACCATTAACCCTTATCATAAATCGAGCCCTAACATGAAACCTACCCCTAACTCTATCTTAAATCCAACCCTTAGACTAACTCTACCCCTTACCCTACCCCTTACTGTAACCCTAACAATAGCCTCGAAAGTCAACCTAATCTGAACCCTAACCTTGCTAACTTTAGCCCTACACCTAACTAACCTTAGCCTTAACCTTTCTACCAACCCCTAGCCTAGCAATAATCCTCACCCTAACCCTAACCCTAAATTTAACCTTTCCAGTAACCCTAATACTAAACCTAGCCCTAACTCTAAACTTAACCCTAACACTAATCCTAACCCTAACCCTGTTCCTAACTCTAACCTTAAATTTAACCCTAACACCAACCCTTATCTTAAACCCAATCCTTACCCTAACACTAAACCTCACTCTAACCCTAGCCATATTCATGCCCTTAACCCTAATCCTAATCTTAACTGTAAACCTACGCCTAACCTTAACCCTTACAGGAAGCCTAGCCCTAACACTTATCCTAACCCTAATGCTAATCCTAACCCTAGCCCTAACCCTAATCCTAACTTGAACATTAACTCTATCTCTAACCCTAATCCTAACCTTACCTTTAGTCTTAACCCTAACATTACGTCTAGCTCTAACTCTAGCCTAAGTCCTGGCCCCAGCCTTAACACTAACCCTATCCTTAACCCTAACCTTATCCTAACTATAATCCTAACACGAATTCTCACCCTAACACTAACGTCAAACCATACTCTATCCCTAATACTAACTATAGCCTTAACCATTAACCTCTCCCTATGTCTAGCCCTAAGACCTTGCCATAACCCTACCCCTTACCCTAACCCTAGCCCTAAAGCTAACCCTAACCCTTTACTCTATCTCTAACTCTAACTCTAGCTCTAACACAAAATCTGAAATGAAGCTTAGTTCTAGGCCTAACCTTTGACCCTAACCCTAACCCAACAATAACATCAACACTAGCACGAAACTGAACCCTAGTTCCAGTCCTAGCCCTAACCCTAACCCTAACCCTAACCCTAACCTCTACTCTTACCAAAGTTCTAGCCCAAACTCTAACCTTAATCGTAATCCAAACTCTAACCCTAACTCTAGCACTAGGCCTAATCTTAGCTCTATCACTATCCCTAAATCTCCCAGGCTGTGTCTGGATGGATACGTGGGTAGGCCCTTCTAGCTTTGAGACTGTCATTTACCTTGCAACTCTTTCAGACCAACATACTGCCCTAACACTAACTCTAGCCCTAACCCTAACTCTACAGCTCATTCTAACCCTAAACCTTAACCATAACTCGAACATGAATCCTAAAACTGGCCCTAGGCTTAGCCCTAGCCCTAGCCATAACTGGAACCCTAACCCTCTCACTAGCCTTAACCATAAACCAAGCACTAGCCCAAAACGTAACAATAAGCATAACCTTAACCGTAACCCTAATTACCCTAACCCTAAACCTAACCTTAACTTTAACCCCATTTCTAACCTTAATCCTAACCCCAGGCCTAGGTCTAGCCCTAATCCCACCCCTAACCATAACCCGAGTGCGAATCACCCTAAACACAATCCTAACTATAACCATAACCCTGATCTTGATCCTAACCCTAACCCTGACCTTGATACCAACCTGAATCCTAACCCCAATCTCAAACCTAGCCCTAATGCTAAACCTATCCACAACCCTATAACTAGCCCTACCTCTAACCTTAGCCTTAGCTCTAACCCTAATCCTACCCAAATCCTAAACTTAATCCTATAACTAACTATAACTCTAACCCCGATCCTAGCCCTAGCTCTTAGTCCTAACCCTAACCCTAACTTTAACTATAACCCTAGGCCTAGCGATAGCCCTAACTCTAACTCTAACTCAAATGCTAGCCATAACACTGTCCATAACCCTAACCCTAGCTTTAACCCCTAAATCTAATAGTAACCTTAACAAGAATAAAGATAACACTAGCCTTAACCCTAACACCCACTCTAAACCTAAGCCTAACCCTATCTATATCCCTAACTCTAAACCTAGCCCTAACCCTAATCCTAGCCATAAACCTAAAGGTAACCCTAGGCACAGTCCTAAACTTAACCCTAAACCTAACCCTAAACTTCACCATAACACTAACCCTAAACCTCACTATAACCCTGACACTAAACCTAATCCTAACTCTATCTCAGTCATATTTATTGAGAGCTTTCCGTATGCAAAGTACTGTATTAAGTGCTAGGGAGAGCTCAGTATAAAAATAAACTGATACATTTCCTTCCCACGATGAACTTGTAGTTTGGGGGGAGGGGGGAAGGGGGACTGACATCATCATAAATAAATAAATACATGAATGAATAAATAAATGAATAAATTATAGATCTGTAACCTCTGTAACCTAACTCTAACATTAACCTTAGCCCTATGACTGGCATAAGTGCTAACCTTAGTCCAACTGTATTTCTAACCTTATTATCCTAACCCAACCCAACCCTAGAACTGACCCTACCCTAGCTGTAAACCTAATCCTTGTCCAAATCCTAACCCTAACTAGAAATCTAACCCCAAACGTCACACTAACCCTAACATTAGTCCTAACACCAACCTTAACCTTAATAATAAATTTAACCCTATTCCTAGCCCTAATCCTGGTTCTAACTCTAACTCTAACCCTATCCCTAAACCTAACCTAAATACTTGCCTGGACCTAACCCTAACCTTAAACCTAACTCTCAACCCAGCCCCTACCTTAGCCCTAGCCCTAATGCTAACTTTAACTCTAACCATCACCCCATACTTAATAACACCTATAGGCCTAGCCCTATCCCTGATCCTTACCTAACCTAACCCTAACCCTCACCACTAGTCCTAACCCTAACCCTCACTGCTAGTCCTAACCCTAACCCTAATTCTGATCCTAGGCCTACCCGAAACTCTAACCTTCATCTTAACCATAGGACTAGCCCTAGCCCTAACCTTAACTCTAGCTCTAGCCCTAGACCTAACCCTAACCCTGGACCAACCTGACCCTATCCAAAACCTTAGCCAAAAACCAAGATCTAACCCAAACCTAACACTAAACCCAAACCTAACACTAACCCTATCCTAGCCCGACCTTAGACCTAAACCTAGCCCTAAACTGAACCATAGGCCTAGGGCTAACCCTAACTCTAACCGTAAAACTAACCTTAATTCTAAATGTCACTATAACACCAACTATCACCCTAACACTAAATCTAACTCTAATCCTAACCCTACTCATAGACCTAGCCCTATCCCAGCCCTAGCCCTCACCCTAGCACTAACTCTAATCCTAGCACTATGCCTAACTTAACCCTCAACCTCACGCTAACCCTTACCTTCCACATAAACCTCAACATACCCCTAGCCCTAACTCTAACCCTAACCCTTATTCTAACCTTAGTCTTAGCCTTAATTCTACCATTTTGTCATTCATTCATTCGTATTTATCGGGCGCTTACTGTGTGCAGAGAATTGTAGTAAGCGCTTGGGAAGTACAGAGATGGTCCCTACCGAACAACAGGCTCACAGTCTAGAAGGGGGAGACAGACAACAAAACAAAAGAAGTGGACAGGTGTCAACACTGTCAGAATAAATAGAAATATAGCTATATGCACATCACTAATAAGTTGAATAGAGTAGTAAATATGTACAAGTAAAATATTTAAAGTAATAAATATGTACAAATATAAACAAGTGCTGTGGGGAGGGGAAGGGGGTAGGGCAGAAGGAGGGAGGGGGAGCGATTGGGAGGGGAAGAGGAGAGGAAAAAGGGGGCCCAGTCTGGGATGGCCTCCTGGAGGAGGTGAGCTCTCGATAGGAGAGTACCACTAACACTAAACCTAATTCTAACACTAACCCTAACCCTGACCGTAACTCTAGACCAAGCCCTAAACCTATCCCTAACCGTAACCTTAATTCTAATCCTAAAACTAATGATCACAATCATAATTGTGGTACTTGTTAAGCGCTTACTATGTGCCAGGCACTGTAAATATGATTGAATGAATGAATGAATTTGCATCTAGCTTTACTTCTATTTATTCAGATGACTTGACACCTGTCCACATGCTGTGTTTTTTTTATCTCTCTCCCCCGTCTAGACTGTGAGCCCGCTGCTGGGTAGGGACCGTCTCTATATGTTGCCTACTTGTTCTTCCCAAGCACTTAGTACGGTGCTCTGCACACAGTAAGCGCTCAATAAATACGCTTGAAAGAATAAATATAAATGAATGAATGAATGGGGGAAAGTCAAGCAAATTGGGTTGGACACAGTCCCCTCTCCCACGTGGGGCTCACAGTCTCAATCCCCATTTTACAGATGGGGTCACTGAGACCCAGGGAAAGCGAAGTGACTTGCCCAAGATCACACAACTGATACGTGGTCGAGCCGGGATGAGACCCCATGGCCTTCTAACTTCCAAGCTGAGCTCTATGCACTACACCATGCCACTTCCCTAGCCCTGGGACTAGATGTAACCCTAACCCTCAGCGTAAACCTCAACAATAACGCAAACCCTAATCTTAACCCTAACCTTGAAACATCCTTGTCTTACTACTGGGAAACAAATCTCAGTTCCTCCATATTCTGTTCTTCCTGTAGCCTCCTGTGCAACGTGCAGGTTCTGTATTAATGCAATTAAATTGTCTGGCATGCCCATTTTCCTTAATGTTCTCCAGAGCGACTCATGACCCCCGCAGTCAAAGGCCTTACTGTAATCAGTAAAGCACATGCTGCCTTCCTTTGGATATTCTCTTGTCCTTTCAATTATGCAACAGGAATCAGTAATAATATCTCATGTCCCTCATCCTTTCCAGAATCCTTCTTGAACATATCGGGCAAATTCACGTTCTAGGTAGGTCTCCATTTGATACTGCATAACTTTTAGCAATACCTTGCTGGCATGTGAGATCAAGGAAATTGTATGATAATTGCCACATCTAGTTATATCTCCTTTCTTTGGCATTGGAACATAAACTGATCTCTTCCAATCAGAAGGCCATTGAGTGGTTAGCCAGACCTGGTGACCAAATTTGGTAAGGACTTGAACTGATTCCCCTACAGCTGCCTGAAACCCCTCAATAGGAAGCCTATCAAAGCTGGGTGCTTGATTTTTGGCAAGACTGTGCAAAGCTGATCTAACTTCGCTTTCCATGATGAATAGCTCTAATTCATAAGGAACTTCTTCAAATATTTCTTGTATATTGATATCCTTCTGGTAGAGTTTCTGTGTGCATTACTTCCACCTCTGTTTGATTTCACTGGCATCATATATCGTCAGTCCATCTTTGCTTGTAACAAAGCCAATCCAACGTTCCCTTAATGTCCTTAATCTTCTGAAATAGTGACCTTGTCTGTCCACACATGTTATTGACTTTCATTTATTTACATATAATAATTATGGTATTTGTTAAGCGCTTACTATGTGTAAGGCACTGTACTAAGTGCTGGAGTAGATACAAGCAAATCGGGTTGGACACAGTCCCTATCCCACATAGGGCTCACAGTCTTAATCCCCATTTCACAGATTGAGGGAACTGAGACACAGAGGAGTGAAGTGACTTGCCCAAGGTCGCACAGCAGACAGGTGGCACAGCGCGGATTAGAACCCATAAACTTCTGACTCCCAGGCCCATTCTCTAATCCACTAGGCCAGCGCTGCTTCTTCCCAAACCTAACACTACCTCAACTCTAGTGCTAACTGTAACCATAAAACCTAACCTCGCCAAAATCCTAGTCTTAACCCTAACACTATCTCTAAACCACCCCGTAATGGTAGACATAGGCATAGCCCTAACCCTAACCCTAGCCTAGCCTCACCCTAAATCTACAACTAACCATAACGCTAACCCTACCTCTAACCCTGAACCTAACCCTAGGCCCAAAGCTAGACCTAACCCTAATCCTAACCCTATCTCTAGCCCTAGCTCTACTGCTACCTTAACCATAGCACTAAACCTCACCAAAATGCAAACCCCAACCCTAACCCTATCTCTACACCTAATCCAAAAACTAGCCTAAGGCCTAGCCCTAACCCAACCATAACCCTAGCCCTAGGCCTAGCCTTAAGTCTACACCTAACCACAACCCTAACCCTAACCCTAACGTTAAACCTTACGTTAAAAGTGAGCCCAAACCTAGACCTAATGCTAAACCTATCCCACACTGAAGACCTAAGCCTAGCCCTAGCCTCAGTGATAACCCTAACACTAGCACTAAACCTCACCATAACTCAACACCAATTTTATCCTGCAGCCTAAACCTAGGCCTAGTCTTAAGGCTGTGACAAATCATAACATTAACACTAAACCTAAGCCTAACCCTAACCCTAGCCCTAGAAATAACGCTAACCTTAACTCTAACCCTAATCTCAACCCTAGGTCTAGGCCTATCATCCTTTAACTGAACTTAAACACTAACGTAAACCCTCACCCTAACCATAGCCCTAGGCCTCACCCAGTAATGAAAAGATATGAATAATGGTGGTATTTGTTAAACCCTTACTGTGTTCCAAGCACTGTTCTTGACATTTGGGTAGATACGAGGGCATCAGGTTGGACACAGACCCTGTGTCATATGGGGAACACAGTCTTGATCTCCATTTTACAGATGAGCTAACTAAGGCACAGAGAAGTTAAGTGATTTGCCCAAGGTTGTAGAGCGGACCCATGGTAGAGCTATCTCTAACACTAATCCTAACTCTAGACTGAGTCTTAACCCATACATCAACCATAACCCTAAGCCTAATTCCTCCCATAAACCTACCCCTAGCTTTATTGCTTACCCTAAACCTAAACCTAAATTTAGCCCTTACCCTAGTCCTAACTCAAATCCTAATTGTAATCCTAGTTCTAGCCCTAGCCCTAAACCTAACCCTAGGCTTACTCTAGCCTTAACCCAAAACCTAACTACAACCCTGAACCTAACCCTAGCCCTAGGCTAAGCCTTAGTCCTAATCCTAACTCTAACCCTAACACTAACCTTAATTAGCCCTGATTCTAGCCATTAACTTAACCCTAACCTTAAACCTAACCCTGACCCTAACCTTTAACTTAACCCTAACCCTAACCCTAGCTCTAGGCCTATCCCTAGCCCTAACCTTACCCTCACCTTAGACCTGACCCTGACACTAGCCTTAGCCCTAGCACCTGGCCCTGGTCTTCCTTCTCCAACTGGTCATGTCCCTTCTCCTCTACCTGGTCCTGGCCCTACTCCTTCACCTGGTCCTGGCTCTCTTTCCCCACTTGGACCTGGTCCTGATCCTGCACCTCTCTCTGTCCTGGTACTCTTCCTCCTCCTGGTCCTGGCCATCATCCTCCACCTAGTCCTGGCCATCATCCTCCACCTAGTCCTGGCCCTCCTCCTCTGTCTGGTCCTAGCCCTCTTCCTTTGCCTGGTTTTGTCCCGCCTCCTCAGCCTGGAACTAGACCTCCATCCTCTGCCTGGTCCTAGATTTTCTCCTCCACCTGGTCCTAGACCTACTCCTCCTGGTCCTGGCCGTCCTCCTCCACCTCGTCCTGATCCTCCTTTTTTTGCTTGGGCCTAATCCTCCTCCTGTGTCTTGTCCTGGTCCTGGCTATCCTTCTCTGCCTGGTCCTGGCCCTCCTCCAGTGACTGGTCCTGACCCTCATCCTCTTACTGCACTTTGCCCTCTTCCTTTGCCTGTTCCTGGCCCTCCTCTTCCACCTCTTCCTGGCCCTTCTCTTCACCCTGATCTTGTCCCTCCTCCTCCGCCTATTCCTGGCCATCCTTCTCTGCCCTGTCCTGGCCATCCTCGTAGGCCTTGTACTGATGCTCATCTTCCACCTGCTCCTTAGCCTCCTACTTTGCCTATTCCTGGCCCTCTTCTTCCAATTTGCCCTGGGCCACCTCTGCGGCCTGGTCATGGCCTTTCTCCTCCACCTATTCCTGGCTCTTCTCCTCCACGTTGTCTAGGCCTTCTTCCTCTGCCTGATTCTGGCCTTCTTCTTCTACCCGGTCCTGGCACCCCTCCTCTGCCCAGCCCTGTCCCTCTTCCTCCTCCGGGTCTTGGTCCTACTCCTCTTCTGGGTCCTGACCCTCCTCCTCCACCTTGTTGTTGACCTCCTCCTGTACCCGGTCCTGGACCTCCTCTTCAATCCAGTCCTGGCCCTCCCCCTCTACCTGGTCCTGGACCTACTTCTCTGTACTGTCCTTGCCCATCTCCTCTGCCTTCTCCAGGCCCTCCTCCCCTATTCAGTCCTAGCCCACTTCCTCCCCCCGTTCCTGGCCCTCCTCTACCCGGTCCTGGCCCGACTTCTCCACCAGGTCCTGGCCTTCCTCCTCTATCCGGTCCTGGCCCTCCTTCCCCACCACGTCCTGGCCCTTCTCCTCTGCCCAGTCCTGGCTCTCCTTCTCCTCTATGTCCTGGACTTTCACCTCTGCCTGCTCCTGATCCTGCTCTTCTGCCATTTCCTGGCCCTCTTCCTCTATGCGGTTCTGGCTCTCCTCTTCGACCTGGTCCTGAAACTCCTCTCAACAAGGTCCTGGCCCTCATCTTCTACCCACTCCTGGACCTCCACCTTTACCCAGTCCTGTTCCTACTCCTCCACCCGGTCCTGGCCCTCCACTGCTGCCAGGTCCTGGCCCTCCTCCTCCACCCGGTCATTGCCCACCTTCTCTATCTAGTCCTGATCTTATTCCTATACCTGGTCCTTTCCCCCTTCCTCCTCTGGTCCTGGCCCTCCTCACTTATCTAGTCCTGGCCCCTCCTCCTCTTCTGGGACCTGGATCTCCTCCGCCACTCAGTCTTCACAATACTCTTCCACCATGTCCTAAACCTATTCCTCTGCCTGGTTTTGGCCCTCTTCCTCTGCCTAGACCTGGCCCTCCTCCTCTATCCAGTCTTGGCTCTCCTTTGCCCGGTCCTGGCCCTCCTCCACTGACCGGTCCTGGCTCTCCTCCACCTATTCCTGGCTCTACTCCTCCAACAGGTCCTGGACCCACTCCTCAGCCTGGTCCTAGTCCTTTGCGTTTGCCTGCTCCTGGTCCTCCTCTTCCGCCTGGTCCTGGCCCTCCTCCTCTACCCGGTCCTGTCCCTGTTCCTCCTCTTAGTCCTGGCCCTCCTCCAACACCCAGTCCCGGTCCTTCTCCTCCAACAGGTCCTGGACCCACTCCTCAACCTGGTTCTGGTCTTTCTCCTCTGCCTACTCCTGGTCCCCCTCTTCTGCCCGGTCCTGGCCCTCCTACTCTACCCTGTCCTGGCCCTCCTGCTCCATTCTGTCCTGGCCCTCCTCCTCCACCCGGTCCTGACCCTACTCCTCCACTCAGTCCTGGCCCTCGTCCTCTACCCTGTCTTGGTCCGTCTCATCTGACCGGTCCTGGCCCTACTCCTCCTCCTGGTACTGGTCCTTCTTCTGTGCCTTCTCCTGGTCCTCCTCTTCCTCCCAATCCTGGCCCTCGTCCTCTACCAGGTTATGGCCCTACTCCTTCTCCTGATCCTGTCCTTCCTCCTCCACCCAGTCCCAGCTTTGGCCTTCCAGTAGCTCCTGGACCCACTCCTCAATCCTGGCATGGTCTTTCCCGTTTGCTTGCTCTTGATCCTCCTCCTCTGACTGGTACTGGTCCTCCTCCTCCTCTTTGTCTTGGTCCTATCCTCTGCTGACTCCTGATCCTCCTCTTCCACCAAGTCTTGGCCTTCTTCTTCTATGCACGTCTGGTCCTCCTCTTTCGCCCAGTCTTGGCCCTGCTCCTTCTCCAAGTCCTGGTCCTCCTCCACCACCCGGTCCTGGCTCTACTCCTCCAAAAGGTCCAAGACCCACTCAATCAATCAATCAATCGTATTTATTGAGTGCTTACTGTGTGCAGAGCACTGTACTAAGCGCTTGGGAAGTACAAGTTGGCAGCATATAGAGACAGTCCCTACCCAACAGTGGGCTCACAGTCTAGAAGAGTGGGCTCATAGTCTAGAAGATCCTCCTCAACCTGGTCCTGGTCCTGCTAGTCTCCTGGTCCTTCTCCTCTACCCGGTCCTGGCCCTGCCCTTCCATCTGGTCCTGGCCCTCCTCCTCTATCCGGTACTGGTTCTCCTCCTCCCCCCGGTCCTGGCCCTTCTCCTCTACCTGGTCCTGCTCTCCACCTCCTCCTTGTCCTGGTCCTTCTCCTGTGCCTGATCCTGGTCCTCCTCTTCCTGCGGGTCCTGGCCCTCCTCCTCTAACCCGTCCTGGCCCTCTTTTCCATTCTGTCCTGGCCCTCCTCCTCTACCTGGCCTTGGCCCTCCACCTCCTCCCTGTCCTCCTTCTCCTCTGCCTACTCCTAGTCCTCCTCTTCCACCATGTCCTGGCCCTCTTCCTCTATGCGGTCCTAGCCTTCTTCCTCTACCCGGTTCTATCCCTACGCCTGTGCCCTGTCCTGTACCTACTCCTCCCCACAGTCTTTGCACTACATGTCTGCCCAGTTCTAACACTAATCTTCTGCACAGTCCTGGCCTTCCTCATCTTCCCAGTCCTAGCCCTCCTTCTCTACCACTTCATTTCCCTACTTTTCTACCCTGTCCTTGGCTCTCCTTCTTTATGCGGTCCTGGCCCTCCTCCTCATCCTGTTCTGGTCCTTCTCCTCTGCCTACTCCTGGTCTTCCTCTTCTGCCTGGTCTTGGCCCTCCTCCTCTAACCCTTCCTGGCCCTCCTTATCCATTCTGTTCTGGACCTCCTCCTCTTTTACCCGGTACTGGCCCTCCTCCTCCACCCCTTCCTGGTCCTTGTCCTCTACCTGGTCCTGGCCCTCCATCTCCTCCCTGTCTTTCTCCTTCTCCTCTGCCTTCTCCTAGTCCCCCTCTTCTGCCATGTCCTGGCCCTCTTTCTCTATGCCGTCCTAGCCCTCCTCCGCTACCCGGTCCTGGCCCTACTCCTGTGCCTTGTCCTGGACCTACTCCTCCCCCTGATCCTGGCACTACACGTCTGCCCAGTCCTAACGCTGCTCTTCTGCACAGTTTTGGCCTTCAACATCTTCCCAGTCCTGACCCTCCTTCTCCACCACTTCATTGCCCTCCTCTTCTATCCGGTCCTGG